>NW_020653337.1:17498317-17703165 GCF_003589595.1 Hyposmocoma kahamanoa
ACACACACACACACACACACACACACACACACACACACACACACACGCACAAGCGCACGCGCACGCGCACGCGCACGCACACGCACACGCACACGCACACGCACACGCACACACACACACACACACACACACACACACTATATTGTGTATTTTTATGTTGAATATTACGTTTTAAAAGTATTGTTCATTTTAAAACTTCTTTTTGGTTATATCCTTTCCTATCGCACTATTATCATATCAGTAACAAGGATAAATTGATTACTTGCGAGACAGACCTAACCTCCATTATTGAGTAATTCCGTATAGGCGATTTAGGACGTAAACCAGCTGACAACCTACTTGATGGGAAGTGGTCATCGTCGCCCATGGACATCTGCAGCATCAAATGAGCTACCCAGCTTTTGAGAACCCCGTCGACGCGCTTCTTGAAGAACCCCATGTCATAGCGCAAAGGAAATACTTCAGAAGGGAGATCATTCCACGTCTTGCAGGTTCAAGGAAGGAACGAACGTGATACCCGGATGGTTTCACAATGTTAATTATTACCAGGTTTTACAAATTTAAATTACCAACAAGGACATACGGAAATAACATTTAGTATACCAGCTTCCAAATACCATTAATATTTTTTAACTATAGGAAATGGAACTATTTTTCCGGATTTAAATCGCGTATATTTGTTTTTTCAAATAAACCGACGTTTCGGGCCCTTTGCAGTCAACCGTGACCCTGGGACCTCTAAAGAGCCCGAAACGTCGGTTTGTTTGAAAAAACAAATATACGCGATTTAAATCCGGAAAAATAGTTTCATTTCCTATGTGTAACAATCGCGAAAACCTAAGAACTTTTTAACTAATCAATATTTTTTTTTACTTTATCTTTTCAGCCAAAAGTTGTTGCAGATTCCACTGACGACGATGACTACCTCCCATCAAGTGACTCGTATGCTCGTTTGTCTACTTTTACATTAAAAAAAAAATATTTTGTGTATACTAGTCCTTTAAAAATAGAAATATTCATTCACAGTTCACAGTTTTTCACGTATAGTGAAAATGCGAGTTAACCCTATCCGCATATTATAATAAAATAATCATTCCTGTCACGACACCGCAATTATCCCCGCCTGGCTTGCCAGTGCTAGTATCAATATTTCGTTAATGACGTATTATTACCGTATGCGTTTATTAAATCACTACCACATGACATGAATAGCTAACAATTAAACATTCAAACCAGTTTTAATTACGGTAATTTTAAGCTGTTCTACAATGTCTATACTTAATTGGGTTCTGTAAATATGTAGAGGAAGTTTCTTAGAAAGTTCTCTGAAACAGGGTAGGCTATGTACTTTACTGTGTTATAACAGAATTTACATTTAAGTCTGTAAGCCACAAACGTGTCTATTTGAATTGTTAATGGTTATATTTTTTTCACAAGCGAAAACACAAGCTTAGCAGGAAACAGTACAACAAAATAAGTTTTATTTTTTCGCCCAATTCTTTTGTTTCCCTTGACCTCTAACACAGTTTCCCAAATGTTTAAAAAACAATGTACGTATTTATGACAAATACAAAATGTCTCGTTCATTACTCGTAAATAACGTTTAATTTGAGAAACGTTTTTTTTTCATATTTCATCACTTTTACAACATACAATAAGTCAACCTTTCAAACTCTAGCTTTTGTTGAATCCAACAGGAAATTAATTTCCTTATGGCTGTTTTGTTATGTTTTTTAGAAGACTTTTTTCATAGAAAACTGTGTCTTTTAATTTGATAATAATTTACAGCCCTTGCATTGACTTACAAATAAATGGACGACGGGTCTAATACAAAAACCACGAAAAAAATGTCCCAAGTCAACCTATTCGAAATTTAAATTGTTATGTCATCGCAGTATCGCGCTGTCCGTAGAACAAATGAAGACTAAAGCGGAGTGTCGCGCTCTGTATACGATTTTAGCGCCTTACAAGTGCGGACACTTTTTAGCGCGGACCCGACGTCCATATAATTGTAAGTCAATGAGCCCTTGCAAGGAATTGACGTGTCTACAAAAAAAAATGAAAATGTGCTTTTTTATTTTTACTAAACGTAGTGTGCCAAAGAAGAAGGATGAAAGTAGATGTTAATATAAATTTTATTAAACTAATAAAATAACGAAAAATATTTTTAATTTTATTTATTTTTTTTGTAAAAAATAAGTGCACATTCGACCTCCATCTCACCTGGTGGAAAGTGAGGATGAGGTCTACGATGTAGCATGCACACCTAAATAATGCCTTTTCACTCTCGCCTCGAAAAGGTCCATGTTCCAACGTTCAGGGAACAAGTCTGCAGGCAGGGAATTCCACTCCATAGCCGTTCGCCATATAAATGTGGAAGCGAACCGCTTCGTGCGAATCCTTGGAATATCCACAACATATAACCCCAGCCTCGCCTAGTCCCCCGATGATGGAAAGGGGAAGGCGGAATCAAATTATGCAATTCCATCGCACTCTCCTTGATATATCCCGTAGAATACCGATAAGCAGGCAACCTTACGGCGGTATTCAAGGCTCTGCAGCTTCGCCTCTACTAATTCCGAGTTTATGTCAAAGTATTTACTTTGACATAAAAAATTATGGCACAAGCGAAATAGTGATGACCTCTGTGACCCAGTGGTTAGCACTGTAGGTGTTGGATGAGGCGGTCTCGAACTCGATATGTTCTGGCTAGTGTCATCATCATAATCATCATCAACTCATTTTATACGTCCCACCAACCAACCAACCAAGCAATTGGTGTGGTTGTCTGGCACATTGTTTATTATTTATTATAAGCAAATTACTATTCGAGTTGATGTCAGTCTAAAAATCAATCTCAAAATACTAGAAAATTTATTTTTATCGGTTTTCGCGTATAGTTTCGTGATGTTTTTGGCATAGAACTTGTACAGCTTATACAAATTTAGCATCGATATTATAATTTAATCTAACATTGCTTACATTGAAACCTTTTTTAACACTCTTACGTTATCTATGAATGAGACTCGTGCATACTCTGATGAAGATACAAACTCGTGCATACGAAGTAAATCAATTTACCGTCACCAATTTGTTCGTGTTTTTGAATAGAAATTTCTCCGAACATGCTCCCTAGACATTGCTCGTGTCACAAACACTATTAATTTTGTTAAAACAAACGTTGAACAAACAACATTACCCGTTTTTTTTTAAACAGGAACCATTTAATCTGTGGACACGGTAGTGCCCACGCCAAGTCAAACGAGCTCGAAGTTACATACTTTTTCATGAAGCCACTCAAAGCACCATACAGTCTTAATCTTTGTAATTGATTAAAATGTGTGATATTATTCTTCTTTAACCGAGAGTGCTTAGTTAATTTAACTAAATACTATTTTACATGTTTCTATGTTTAAATTAAATCTACCATATTTGTTTTTTTATTTCGCTTTTCAAACAACAAAGAATCGGGACTTAATCGTGTATAAAACATATTTTATTCACCTCGACGTTTCATTCACGTAAATATGTCTTATACACGATTAAGTCCCGATTTTAAAATCAAACAACGTGTGATTATCATAAAAGCTTAAATCAATGTAACAACAAAGAAAATTTATTGAAAAATAGCCCTAACTATTACTCTACTTATTTTAAAAGGAAATTTGTTTGCATGTCGTTTTCAACTAACTAAAAACAAAATGCATGCAATGTCATTTTTCTAGAGGCAAATACAAATTTGTACTTCTACGTTATGAAATTCATTAATTATATTAGGGGTTAAAGTATGAAATTGCCGTTTTATTGCAATAGGTTCTTTGAATTTTCATAGAATCTTCATGGTTTGAGGTTTTCGAATGAAACTTTTTTCAAATGGTTTCTGTGATTTTTTTTTTTTAAATTTGAAACATTTGAATATCGACTTTCAATTGTTTTTGTTATTCAATTTAGACAAGAAAGATGGATACTGCGAAAATTCGAGTGATTTTTGAATACGAGTTCCGACGCGGAACTAACGCGGCAGAAACAGCCCGCAATATCAATGCTGCGTTTGGAGAGGGGTCTACTAATGAACGCACCGTGCGATTTTGGTTTAAACGCTTTCGTGATGGAAATTTCGACTTAAAGAACGAGCCACGAGGAAGACCACCCACACAGGTGAATAACGATGAATTAAGAGAGATAGTGGAAGCCGATCCTAGTCAAACTACCCAGGAATTAGCGGCATGGTTTAACGTTACGTTACCCACAATATTGACTCACTTGCGTCATATCAATAAAATAAAAAAATACGAAAAATGGGTGCCTCATGATTTGACTGATCTGCAGAAAGAAACGCGTGTTGAAACTTGTGTTGCCTTGTTGAACCGGTACAGAAATGAAGGAATATTGGATCGAATTGTAACATGTGATGAAAAGTGTATTCTTTATGATAACCGGAAAAGAAAAATGCAATGGCTGACCCCAGGTCAAATGCCACAACAGTGCCCTAAAGCAAAACTTACCAATAAAAAGGTAATGGTAACTGTTTGGTGGTCTCAGCATGGTGTTATTCACTATAGTTTTCTCCGATCTGGTCAAGCAATAACGGCAGATGTCTATTGTGCCGAACTCCGAACCATGTTGACAAAACTAGCAGTAAAACAGCCCCGACTCATGAATCGATCTTCACCATTATTGCTCCACGACAACGCGAGACCTCACACAGCACGAGAAACCATTTTGACCCTTCAGGAACTGCAGTTAGAAACCATTCGTCATCCTCCGTATTCACCAGACCTTGCTCCAACGGACTACCATTTTTTTCGTGATTTGGACAATTATTTACGTGACAAGAAGTTTTCTTCCCAGGAGGCAGTACAAAATGCTTTCACACAGTTTGTGCAGTCTAGATCGTCGGAGTTCTATCGCAAAGGCATTAATAACCTTCCCATTAGATGGCAGCAATGTATAGATAATAATGGCAACTATTTTGATTAAATAAATTTGTTAAAAATTTAAAAAATAAACAATTTAGATTTTCAGTACAAATCGGCAATTTCATACTTTAACCCCTATTATTTTGAAGAATTTTAAGATGTGTATATTTTTTTATTTACATAATGTTACTAATTAAGTAGGTATGTTATGTACCTAAGAAAAGTAATAACCTGTCGCCGCCGTGTATTTAAATAAGCTACTTAAACTATGATAACAGTGTTAAAGAAATGTAATTCGAATTATATACAACGTAAATAAAAGCATGTATTCATAATTATCATTACATATCAATTAAGTACCTACAAAATCAGTATAGATTGTTAAATAAAACGAAATTCTGCCAAAAATTAACGATAAAGGAAAATTTAATAATCAAAATAACATTACATTGTTAAAAAGGAACGTTGGTGACATCGTTGGTATCGTCGTATACACGAGAGGGTCTCACCGCATGCAACTGACCACATCATGCTGACCCAACTCTAGTCCCAATTGGATGCATATGTCTTCATATTTCAGTATTTATCCGCGATATACAAGTTTCGTTACTAAATAATTATGTAGTCACAAAATATTTTCATCGTCATTGAATAATTTGTTTATTGACAACTCACGGTAAAAATAACGCCGGGATTTAGAGGCTTATACTAAAGGTATAAAGTTTTTGTTAATACAACTTCTGCGTGCTTGGATGACAAAAATCTTTGGTAGTGACCCGTTTAGCTCTTTCATATACTCTCGATCTAAGATGTTTAAATTAAATATTGTAATGATAAATGTATTCAAATGTATATTTACTAAGAGCAACCCCTAGAGTTTCTAGCTCATTCTTCTCAGGGGAATCTGTCGTACGAATGAGCAGCAGAGTTTAATCAGTATGACGATTTCAAGTGTAATTTGTTTACCTATGAAATAAAGATTATTTAACTTTGACTCTATAAATGAGATCTCATAACTGTTTACGGCGAAACAGTCGCAGTACTTGGCGTAATTTTCATACAATTTTTTTTTTATTGAATATCATAATGTAATTAAGTTTGTTGACATCAGGATGTTTCACCACCATGATATTCAATATTTTTTTATGCAATAACTCCACTATGTTGTTATAATTATAAATACAAAGATGGAAAACTAGAAAAAATGCCTTCAATCCGGCTGGTTTCGAACCAACGGCTTCCAGCAAACCGTGGCAGACACTATGTCACTAAACCACGGAACGAACCAGCAGGTCTTACGAATTTTTCTATTTTCATGTGGCAGATCTTTGTTTTCGGTTTTCTAACGACTTATTTGCCGTAACACCTTCTGTGAGAAATCTATTTTTTCACTCAACCAGGGGGTCTACCATAACCTTTCCAAAAACTATCTTATTCAATGTAAGTTTAAAGTAAGCTCATTATAATATTACTCATGTTCGTACCATGACGAACCTGTACCAAGTAATGTATTATACTAAATTGCAAAAGTGTTTGAAAGAACGAATGATTTCCCAATATTGTCCATTCCTTACTAAAAATAGGAAAGAGATAACGCTATGCGAACTATATAATGCCATCTCTTTCTTTTTTGATGTTACAAATCGTCCTAACGTAGTAGAATATTTAAGTACTTAATATTATTTACAACCACAGAATTTTGACTGTTAAGAGAAGAAAAGTATGTCATAATAAAATCTATTAAAATTGCATTGTTTTCAATAATTTTTCCGCATTTTCATGAAGAAAAATAAATAAAACAAGCTGAGTCTTGATAGTCACGTTGTGAACTCGACATTATAGTCTATTGTCTACTGTTAGCTGCTCCAAGGAGCATGTAGATGGCGCCGTTATAATTTTACGAAATAAACATCGCGTATTTTTATTTAACGAGAAATTATTTTCTATGTGCTATTAATTAAAATGTAAACACAATATTGAAGAGGTATATGTACATAAATAAGTTCAGCTTAACTTTTAATCATTACAAATCAATATTAAGACAATAAAACTGAAAATAATATTGTTTCCATTACATCCGTGTAACTATTTTAAGATTGCTAAATTTGACGTAAGCTGAGCAATATTACATTAATGTTGAAGTCGCGTCATAGTTCGAACTGAGTGAATGAATCACAAAGCTGCAAATAAAACATCATAGTTCTAACATTACAATAAGCTTACTTGAAGCGCGTTATGGTATGAAAAGTCAATGTAAGGTTTAAGCAATATTGTTTTAAGGAATTTTTTGTAAGTGTTCGATCTTTGTATTAATAAGAATATGTTTATGGTATTTATTTATTTTTATATCTACATTAGCAGTAGTAGTCAAGTTGAGGCGAGAGCTGGTTCGAGTCTAATCGTAGGAATTTTTCTGTTTATTCGACCTTTAAATCAATTACTATAGTAATTTTGAGATGAGATATTATTTACAATCAGATAAAAAACGTTGATCTGTTTATTAGTACCGTTTAATAATAAATCTGCCATAAAATACGTGACACACGTCCTTTGTGTGGCGTATACGATTAAAGGGGATTAATAAAGGCGCTGGCTGCGCCAAGTGGTTTGTGTCTAACCGCATTACAGTCTCAGTATTGCTCTATCGAAATTGTAGCGTTACCTTCCGATAGAGTAAGTAAATACTCCATTAGAAACTAAGTGCGTTCTAACATGTTCCATACAACATTAAACGCGACTATTATATAAACGCTTTAGTATTCTTGATCTGATTTAATTTTTTTTATGATACCAAATTACGGGACATATGACGGGATCCATAACCATGGCAATGCCACTCAGAGTTTTAAAGCGTAAAGATTCTAGTGGCACTATCATGGCGCCTGTTACCCTGAGCCTAAGTTGAAAAGTCCCATGTGAATGTTATGTATGTTGTAATTTATCGGAATGCAGAAGCGTTTATAAAATGGCGAAAGATTAGGTATATCAGAATCGCAGAAAGGGCCATCTTATAGTCTCTGAGAATGTCGTGCGAATATTTAAAGTTACTTTATTGCTTTATGGTTAAGTTGCATTGACAGCAATATAATGGTATTATGACAATACAGTGCTAAAGGCACTGGTTATTATCGCCAAACAAAAAACCGCAATAATAAAGGGGTTAGAAAGAGCTTATTTCGACTTCAATCATTTTTAATAAAAAGAATGACGTTTGGCTTAACCCAGTTCGCTTTGTTTTCCTTGTTCCCATTTCTTATAAAACGCTTCAATAAATGTAAAAATTGAAAAATGTTTTGAAGTTACTTTCTTTTTGTATTATTATTTCCAACAGCAAAACCTTTAAATTTATTCATGTGTACATTTGGGAAAAACATAACTTTCTTGAAAATTTGCACCAGCATCAAATATGTTAAACAAAGTGTACCACAAAATAATTCACCTTTCAACGATTTTGAATTCCATTACAAGATAAAGAAAGATTCGAAGATATACATCAACCATTAAACTGTTAAGAAAAAATCGGTCAATATTGTTTAGAGACCCCTTTGAACCTTTTATATCTCTTGACTCTTGTCAAGACTGAATTGTTCTTAGTACAGAGTGGACAGTAATGGAACGGGGCGAAGACAAGTATTGTTACGGATGTGAAGTGAAGAGTTGGCTCTAGAGTTCAACCTGGTTAGTTACTTTATCACTTGGCTCGCGGCCTATACACATCTTTCTGTATCTTCGAGAAGAGTAATTGCTGTATCCCATATGACCGGACGAAACGAAGCTGAAATTAACTAGCTACATTTACGTATAAATTTTCTTTCCCCCATAATAGTGACTTATACTAAATTAGTGTAGTAAATCAAGTATGTACTTATGTGTAATTGGGAATTACGCCGTAGAAGGTAATTAAAGTGCTTATTGGATACACGAGCAAATTGCTACTTGTTTTTGAACTGAATAAGCCGTGACGGAGTCGCGTTTTGAAAGCCTGCTTCTAATGTTCAACAATAAGTTGAAGTGGTACATTATGTTTGAGCCTCAATTTTTAAACCCCGACGCAGAAAGAGGGGAGTTAGAAGCTTGTAGCCTTTGTCTGTGTGTGTGTCTGTAGCATCATAGCTCTCAAATGACTGGACTGACCCTAAACAGTTTTTTATTTGAAGGTAAATTAATTGGCATTAACATCGGCATCGGCTCAACTATTCAAAGATCTATGTCATAATATGAATATTACTTTTTTCTATTCCTGGCCTTTAATCTGTCAATTATAATTTCATAAACTGTATCTTAGAGGCACTCTTTTTAGTTCTGAATCAAAATTTTTTTGCCTATGGTGCTGGCCACTGGGCTGAAAAATGTCATTAAAGTTCTGTACACAGAACTATAATGAGTTTCAAAAAAGAACGTCGTATTTTTGCTAATTAAAATATCAACCAGGACGCTCTATTCAAACGCTATACTGCCTCTTCACGATTAAATTGACCTAAGCCTTGGCCGGGCCATAAACCTATAAAAAAAATGATTGGTTAAAATCTTATAGGATGGAAAAAAATAACAAATTACTTATACTAAAAGTAGTTATATACTTGTCCAGTTCAATTCTATCTCTTTGGTTTTTTGTTTTGTTTGTTTGGTTTTCGTCTACATATGAAGAGGCTGCATGGTGGAACCTTTGCCTACCTTAATAAATGGGTTAAAAAGTTTTTTTTTAATTGCTTTTTGTTTTCATGGATCATTATCAAAATATGCATTAAATATTGGTTCCATTTCATTAATTTATTTACTCGTAGAAAAAGTATTGCATGCAATCATTACATAATTCGGTCTTAACCTACCTACGGTACCTATTACGTACTCGACGTTAAGAACCGTATTTTGAAACGATTACATAAAATACTATTATTTTTACTTATACGATTGACTTGAATTTCGGTATACTATGATGCCATTACATTACAGTAACGGCACGCTATGATGGCCGTTTTAACAGATTACAAAAGTCAGGTCACATCTCAATTCGTTATCGAAAAAAATGTGATCAAATGCGTCGCATCTATAACTTTTTAGATTTATAGCTAGTATTACAATATAGTAAATGATTAACAAGTTTTAATAAAACGAAAATAAAAATGTTTACTTAATACATCGTCAATTCGAAACTGTTTTGCTTTGACGCGAGTTTGCCGGAGGTGGAAGTTGTGCTGGACAGCGATCCTATACGTGACGATCGTATTATATATACTTTTTTTTTTAATTACGAATTTCATAAAATAAAACAGTTGTGTCGTAAAATTATATATCCATAAATTTTACTGCACCTCACTATTAACAACAATGTACATCAATTAGCTCCTTCAACATAGTTATGAATTAATACGAAAATTGATGAGTGGACAAAAGTCAAAACGGCCATCATAGCGTGCCGGTACTATAATATGGTAACTTTGATCTGATGCTGCAACTAGAACAATTTGCAGACTACCCAACTACTAAACTTCTTACAGCAGAATTACCGTGCTTGGCCTCATTAAATTGGTCTCGACGGGTAGTCCTTGTGGTGTACACTGTTTTGTATCGGGGATTTCTTTTCAATTTAAGTTTCATTAAATACTTATTTAGAACTCTTTTGTATGGCTTGATTTATGCAAAAATAGCTTATGTAGACTATTGTTATAATTATTAATACAAAGATCGAACACTCAGAAAAAAATCCTTCGATCCGGTCGGATTTTTTTCTGAGTGTTCGATCTTTGTATTAATAATTATAACAAACTAGTGGAGTAATTTCACAAAAAAATAATTAAATTATGTAAAAGTAAAAGTAAAAATTTAATTATGTAGACTACTTGAAACACGTAAGCAGAAATTCAATATTTTTTCTAATATTAATTAATAAGCCTGCGCGGGCAATGAATAGACTGATATAATGATTCAATCATATACTTTGACGCTAATTGAGATATAATTACATCAATGTTGCTACCGAGGGCGCCATATGTTATCAAAAATGGTTTTCCCAATAATTTTTCAAAATAAGAAATACAATATTTTTTCCAATATTATTAATCACTTAACAGCGATCGGCTATGAATTATTCGAATTATTTCGAAATCAGGTTGAAAAAATAATCACTATTATTTTATATTCATATATTGGTTGTTTATTTCGTTCCACACTGTTTACCTATTACACATGTTTTCTTTTATTCGTGGACTTTTGTTCTTATGGGCTATTGTCTATTGTTATCTATTTGGATGTTTTCCGGAACTATACGTACTCCTACGCAAGCGTGGAAGTTATTGCACTCGTCAAGGCCAAAAAGGATCTTTAGGAAATAGGCAATATAAGACCGCATTTCACAACATCTAACAGTTCCCTTCAAATTTGTATTAGCTAATTTGTACCTGTGATGCTTTTTAACTCATTTTTCGTCTGTCATACGTCACCTGTTCAGTGGCGTATACATAATTTAAGAAGACGTTTTATAACGATGCGAAAGTGATCAGCGACTTTTTACCTGACTGTTATATGTTTTTACCGTTTTGGGCGCGGTGCAGTGTGATAATCGCCTTATGAAGCGAAATTAACTATTTAAATCCTGAAATGAAATGAAATTTTATGTGAAAGATGGAAGAACTAGTTTGTTATAATATTAATACAAAGATCGCGAACACTCAGAAAACAGTTCTTCAATCCGGCCGGATTCGAACCGACGTCTTCTGGCATACCGTGCCAGACACTGTACCAACTAACCCACGGAATGAACCAGCGGACCTCACGAATTTTTCTATGTGCTTGTCGTGTCTTTGTATTTTGTTTTTCATTACATTACATTTCAGTACATTATGATATAAGTGCGGTAAGTTGAAAACTACAGCTGAGGCAAAGTCAAAGTCAAAGTCAAAGATTATTTATTCCATAGGTAAAATAAATTTACACTTGAAAACGTCACATTTAAGCTACATTTAAGCTACTGCTCGTTCACTACGCTGACCTCCCTGAGAAGAACGAGCAAGAAACTCTAGGGATTGCTCTTTTCAATAAACTTAAATGCTATGGAATACACTTTGAATCAAATTTGTGTGGATTCTGGAGCCATGTCGTCTTTCCATACATCTTTATCTAACACGTAGTCTTCAATTTTGTAATATGATTTTTCGATCAAAATATTTTTAATGTAGTTTTTAAACTTAGGAAATGATAAACTTAATATATGCTCCGGAATCTTATTGTAAAAACGTATACAGTTCCCCATAAAAGAGTTGTTTACCTTGGTTAAACGAAATCGTGGTATCATGAGTTTGGACTTAGCTCTAAGGTTAATATTATGGATATCCTCTTTCTTATTGAAATTATGTAAATTTTTACGGGCATATAAAATATTTGAGTAAATGTACTGTGATGCCACAGTCATGATACCAGTCTCCTTAAACTTTTCTCTGAGAGATACCCGAGAGCCTAGACGGTACACAGAACGAATCGCTCGTTTTTGCAATACAAATATGGTTTGAATATCTGCCGCTTTACCCCACATGAGAATCCCGTAGGACATTATACTATGGAAGTAACTAAAGTAAACTAGTCTAGCAGTACTAACATCGGTAAGCTCACGTATTCTGCGGACTGCGTATGCAGCGGAGCTTAATCTGCTGGCCAGGGACGATATATGTGGAAACCACTGAAGTTTACTATCTAAGGTCACTCCCAAGAAGACTGCTTTATTAACAAGGTCTAACTTTTCTCCGTTTATTTCTATGCTTGGACTAGTCGATTTTACGTTAGGTAATTCAAATTTAACACATTTTGTCTTCTTGGCATTAAGCAATAAATTGTTAGCATTAAACCAATAAACTACCTTAGAGAGGGTATCGTTAATACGGTCATAGTTAATGTCATGTCTGTCTGTTTTAAAAATCAAGGATGTGTCATCAGCAAACAACACTATTTCGCAATGGTCCTTAACAAAGAATGGCAGATCATTAATATAAATCAGAAATAAGAAAGGTCCAAGTATTGAGCCCTGCGGAACACCCATTTTTACTGGAGAACCCAAAGAAGTCACTCCATTTATGTCTATTTTCTGAATTCTACCGTTGAGATATGACGAGACAAGTTTCGACGCCTTGCCATTTACACCGTAATGTTCCAGCTTCCTAATAAGAGTATTATGATCAACGCAATCAAATGCCTTTGAGAGGTCACAGAAAACACCAATAGCGTTCTGGGACCTTTCCCAAGCATCAAAGATGTGTTTTAGTAACGCTACCCCCGCATCGCTAGTCGATCTACCACTAGTAAACCCGTATTGTTCACTATGAAAAATATGATTCCTACCGAAATAGGACAGTAATTGAGTTAGCATAACCTTTTCGAATATTTTACTTAAAGCTGGTAAAATTGAAATAGGCCTATAGTTGCTAGGATCAACTTTCCTACCGCTTTTGAATAAGGGAATAACCTTGCTGTATTTCATTAAATCGGGATAAACACCTTCGTCAACGCACCTATTGAAAGCTACAGCTAACTGTGGGGAAATGAGATTAATAACTGAGTCTATAACTTTAGTTGATATGCCCCAGAGATCTTCAGTTTTTTTAACATGTATCGACTTAAAAGCTTTTATGATGCCTTGTGGATTAACATGACGAAAATTAAATAAACTGCCACAAACGTTAACATTTTCCTTTAGGAGATCAATAGCAAGTGAAGGGGAGGAATTTAATGATTTTGTAGTGTTCACAGCAATTTCCGAAAAGAACGATTCAAAAGCTTGGGCTACTTTATCTTTAGATTTTATAAGTTTGCTGTCTAATTCTAAAACTATATCTCTATCTTGTAGTTTAACCCTGCCTGACTCTTTATTTATTATGCTCCAAGTAGTTTTAGATTTATTTATCGATTGTCTAATTTTGTCGCTGTGAAACTTAACCTTAGCAGCTACACAAACTTTTTTAAATATTTTCGAATAAATTCTAACATATTCTATGAAATTGGAATTAGTATTATAGGTTTTCATGGCATATAGCTCATACAAACGAGACCTACTCTTATGAATACCTACTGTTGCCCAGTCGTTGAATTTAGTCTCTCTATGGAAAGTTAATGTTTTCGATTTAAATATATTGTCAAATTCATTTTTAATTAAACCAAATATCGTGTTATATAAAGTATTTGGATCCTCCGGTATATGGGATAGGGAATTTAAACTATTGCCGATATTATTTTGAAATCTAATTATTCGTTCTGTGGTAATCGGTCTGCAGAGAAATTGGTCTACCTTCTTGCTCATTTTACAATTAAAAGAAGCCAATTGGCCACTATGGTCGGATCTTAAGCAATTTATTATTGATTTAGACACTGCGTCTGTGTTACAAAAGATATTATCAATACAAGTAGAAGAGGAGGCAGTAATGCGAGTTGGTTCTAAAAAAAGATTAATCAAGTTAAAACTTTGAAATAAATTAATGAGTCTTACAGAAGTAGAACAGTTTTCCAGCAGGTTTACATTGAAATCTCCACATATTACTACGTTTTTTTTGGTTGGAAAAATCCGCTTTAAACTGTCTTCCATAATTAATTCAAACTCGTTAAAATTAGCAGATGGGGGCCTGTATACACATAAGACGACAAACTGATCCAATTCCACACATGAAATCTCAATAGTTCGTTCAGTAGAAAGATTTGTGATATCCTTACGCTCTTTAAATTTTAAGTTACGCTTAGTAATAATCATGGATCCGCCTCTACTTAAGCTCTTTCTTATGAACGAACTGACTATTACATAATTTTCTATATTGTTAATGGCTTCGTAATCTTTCAGCCAGTGTTCTGTAACACAAAACACGTCAACGGAAATATCGTGCAAAAAAAGACTTATTTCTAATGTTTTGCCAGAAAAGCCTTGAATATTTTGATGTACTACATGGAAACGATTAGACTTTTCTGTTGTCGTGTTTTTCAGTTTAAATTATGCTTAGTAAAAAGTATACTGTTGCTACTTAAAGTAGGAGCATTGTCGTGGGACTGTGTTATATCTTCTATAACAGCGTCCTTAATATTAAAAGATAGCAAACTAGCTATATGTCTTAGATACCTTAGGGGTAAAAGTAAATTATCCTCAAAAAGTTTGAAGTTCCTTACGAACTTATTAATGTCAAAACAAAATATAACGTCACTATGACGGCAAGTCAAATTATGAATGTGCGAATTTATGTTATATATATACTTATTACGAGCGATGCCTAGGTTAGAGCAGTAAGGGAATGCACTTAGTATGAATTTACACCCACACTTCTCATGAATTCTCAAGAACACGTCAATGCTACTATTTACTTCTTTTTTACTAATGTTAGTACTATCACCTATTATAAGAATCACTGTTGTATATTTATCAAAGTTGCAATCACTTAACAGTGTAATAATTTGACTAAAAGTAGCTCCTGGATAGCAATAGTTGACTACCCTTTGTTTTAAGTGGTTACTCAGGTGGTGGCCTAGTTCTACGCCTATTTTATCAGAAAAAACTACCGTTCTTCTGGATGGCCTGGTCGGAGTTCTAATAGTCTTGGTTGACCGTTGACTGTGTCGAACTTCAACAGTTGTAGTGGAGCAGACACGTTTTCCTGCAGCAACGCTGGCATACGATGCACGTGTTGGTTGCGTTGATGATGTGGGTGGTGGGGACGGAGTCTGATTTATTTCTACTGGACCATTTGTTTCACTAAGCTCATCGTGAAGAAGGACTTGAGTAAGTTCTCTATACTCAGTACCCAGCTTTAAAAGCTCATTAGTTGCAGCAGGCGATATTGCGAGCCGTAGGCGAGGGCTATAAGAAAGCAGAGGCTGTAAATTTCAAAGCGCACGTATGTCATACGACGTTTTATAACATATTTGCGAGGAAATAAATAAGACTCTGACTTTCTTAAACGAATAAATCTTTAATTACTTGTTAAAGCCGTTATAGAAATTTGAACAATTTTTAAAAGTGATTGTTACGTTGCCAGTTGGCATTTTTAATGTCGTCAAGTTATTATTATTAGTTACAACCTCCCGAGTTTCTTTCTCACTCTCTTGAGTGAAAGTAGGAGAAACGAGACCACAGCTTTCTGCAGTCGGTGGCGGCGGCGGAGGCGGTTGCGGCTGCGGCGACGATGGTGGAATGTACGCGTGTGTGCTCGTAGATGGTTGAAAGTCAACACTTGACTCCAAATTTATGTTCCTTGTAATGCGAGAGCTAATTTCTTCTTTATTTCTTATCGAGTCTTCTATGTATCCTTCGGCTACATTGCTTGACCGCCATCCTCCATGGCGTTTTAGTGTCAATAAGTCCGCACCTGAATCGGCGAGCAATGTAGCCGAGGACCTTCTGAAACTGTGCCCTGTGTATTCATGTGCTTGAGGCAAATTTAAGAAAGTGGCAATTTCTTTCGGCATTGCTCCTAATTTATTAATGCCAATGGGTTGGTTAGTGCATTTTCCATTTTGGTAATTTTGAAAAAATCTGTTGGAATTAGCTTTTGTTGTACGAAGCGCTTCGTATTTTTTCACTACGTCGTAAAAAGGCCCCTGTATTGTGAACGACCTTGGAATATTATTTTTTATGTTTTCGACCTGGACAAGAAGAACCCGCCCATGGTTCTCGACATCATTAGTTGTTATGTTTGCCAACTCTTGACGTCTACATGCACCATTATACCGAATATTAATACAACCTGAAAAGAGATAAAAAGAACGTATAAACACCTATATTGTAAAGAAATACGAAAGTGAAAGAAATTAATAACAATAATTTAGTTTCGACTGACCTTTGTTGCCAAATATCGCCAATCCGGAGCTTCTTTTAGGAACTTCTTGATATTGTCAGCCTTATATATAATACTTTCGACTTTTTACTTACATGGCCATCTGAGCGTCTTTTTAGAAATGCTATCAAGTTGGAGTATGATTTGACATCAATACCATGGTTTGTTTTCATTGTGCTTTTTAGCATTGAATAGTAGCACCACGATGAGCTTGACTTATATTTTTGAGAAAGTTCCATGAAATAGGCTAAAAACACATTTTCTGAAAATGAATTTGCATCTTTGCTTGTTTTCCAAATGATGAAATTTTGATACGCTTGTAAGTATCTATCGGTCGATTTTTCAGGTAAGAGGCTTAGAGTAGCCTTTTTCGCTGCGTTTAAAACTTGTGGCGGTGTCAAATTAATAAATTCATCACTACTTGACGACATTTTCAAATAAAAACAATACAGCGAAAAGAAAAAGCGCGCGAAATAATTTTTACTTGTTTTTTTTTTCAATTTATTAAGGCTTTGGCAAAGCCATCAGCCTAAACATGAAGTTTAATTATGTTTCTGTAAATATGGCCGCCACAAAGAGGATAGGCAATTTGAGGCGGCGTGCTTGGATTGACTCGGGATTCCTTAAAACGGGCCGATACGGGTATTTTAGTTCGAGATTCGTATAATTTCGCGTTTTAATCTTCGATTAAGGCACAATAGCACTATCCTATTCCAATTTAAACTAGATTTCACAAAAGTCAAAATAAAAACGACACTTTTCCCTCCAAAAGGTCCAGAGCGAATCCTCATTTTTACTTGTCCACAAATTAGCCATGCGCGCGCGTCAACGTTTTTTTTAGGCAAAGGTATAAAAATAGCCAGTTACTAATAAAGTAAATTAATATTTTTGTGTTTTTGTTACAGATAAATGGTTGTAATTTATTGTCAAAATTAATTAAATGAAAGAATTAAATGTTTATTTACTATATTTTATCTCCCAATGTTTTAATTTTAATTTTAATTTTATTCATAAAATATTGACCACTTTTCTAACATAAAAACTCTTTGCAAAGATTTAAAAAAGTATCGTTCATTTTTAGACGAAGCATCTTAAAAAACCGTGCATGTTACTTTATTAAAAAAAAACTCGTGCGTTTTACATTACAATAACGCACTTGTGCGTTTTACATTACAATAACACACAAGTGCGTAATAAAATACATTACGATATTGAAATTGGTGTGATTTCAGCCACTTTACGAGCATATATGTTATAAAATATTTATACATCATTATTACGTTGTACATACATATGTATGTAATAAGCACTAATTTAATGTCAACATTTATCTAAAAAATCAGTCACTTTGTAATAATTTTTGTCTCTAAGCCTGTTTTTGTCTGTTCAACAAGTCTATTTTTGAACAAATTATTTGCTAACGTTTTAATGTTATTTGGTAGAGAATTATAAATTCGGACACACATACCATAATATTGATTTTTATAATTACACAATCCATTTATTATTGTACACCTGTTGTCAATTATTATTACACAATACTTTAAAAAATCGCTGAATACTCTTTTAATAAAGGACTCAAGGTGATGTTCGGCTTTCCTTGTTTCTGCAATGCACCAAGTATGTTTGCAAAAATGCAAATAGACGATTTGTGTGCATTATTAGAGCATCCTTACTGCAAAGGACTGGGATTTGTTTTAGTACCTATAAAGCTCCTTGTGAAAGAATTCGTTCGGGGAAGTACTGCCACCACGCCTATTTCTGCCAATGGGTGTTGGTGAAATCACAGGCACATGAGACTTGTCAACTTTGCGTGACGGGCGCTGTGCCAGTGTCCTTCAGATCTTTAGGATTTAAAGCCCTGAGTGGCACTGCAACTGCTATGGATTGGTGTGTTGCTTACCACTTACCGCTGACTTGTTGGTCCCGTATCATAAAATTTCTACCATAAAAAAATTTGGAACAGTATATCATGTTAGTAATATAGTTCTGCGAGGTTGTTAGTATTTTACAATTCACCTTGTATAATTTATATTTAAAATTCAAACTTTTAAAGCAAACAAATTTAGTGAATACACTTCTCGCGTACAAAGCTTATTTTTCCCAAAGCTGTGTACAAAAGGCGGGCACAAGGCGAATGGATATCACCGCTGCAAAGTTCTTAAACTGCTGAGATTTATTTGTAGCCACAGCCCTACAATACGTGTTACGTAATTCCAGTTTGAGCCACAAACTTTCCATATTATTTGACACCCGCCTTCTTAACTTTTTAATTTAACACTAACACTTAATTGCAGTGCTGAATAACAAACGAGCTCCACTCTAATTTCTTTGTCTTTGTTCAGGGTAACTACTTTATAATTGATACTATTTAATTACTAACATTTCACACAAAGTAGAAAATAAGTTACATTATCATCGTTTGTTTTGTATTGTTATTATTGCTTTGTCTCTATTTCCTGCGCTTCTCGTGAACGATGCCCTTTACTGTGATCTAACTTGCTATTCAATGTAGATTGAAATATCAAATCATCGTCATCATCAGCTTAACACGCATCCACTGTTGGACTTAAACCTCCCCTTCAGCACGCCAAACCTTTCAATACTGTGCCGCCCGCAACCAACCGCTGCCGGCCACCTGTCTCTAGTCGTCCTGCCATCTTGCTGCAGAGCGTCCTACACTATGTTGTCCTTGACGACCGCCATTAAAAATTCAAAATTCAAATCATCAATATTTCATAGGTAAATAAATTACTCTTGAAGTCGTCACATTGAATAAAGTCTGCCGCTCTTTCGTAAGGCAGACTCCCCTGAGAAAAATGAGCAAGAAACCTTGGGGTTGGTTTTTGTAAATATACAATTGAATACATTTATCATTTACAATATTTATTTCAAATATCTTATAATAATATCATTATTCTTATAATAATAATATATCATTCTTTCATTTATTATTTCTGGTTCGGAAATGTCAAATGACTAATCCATAAACTAACGAAGAACTTTCTGAAGTACTTGAATTTAAATCAAATATTTTTCTTTGAGTCGTTTTGCATTTCTAATAGAGATGAATCGGATACCGGATATCCGGCGAGCAACTAAGTCGGATAGCCGGATATCCGGCCGCCAGATATCGGTAACCACGGTCACAAACATGTCGCGACATGTTTACAGCGCGCATCGCCGTGATTGATTGCACTTTCACATTATGATTTGAGTTGTTGTGGTCACTTGGTTTTTGTTAAAACGGTAAATTTATTTGAAAATACAAACAAATACACAACTGAAAAATGTCAACAGTGAAAAAATAGCCAATTAAATAATATTTTAATATCAGTGTTGTTTGTTTGTTGTACTGATGAAAATTTCTTGTGGCGAAGGAAAAAAGCAGTAACATAATTTGTTTGTCTACATTAAAATTTCTCATTATTATTTTTATAAGTATAAGCTAGCACTTGATACGCCGATTACTCTTTTATTTCAATTTGATTTAATTTATTTGTTGTTTATGATCTAAGTATTCTAAAGTTGATACCAGTTTATGCCGAATTTTTTTTTCTAAATCTATGTACTCGTTTCATTATTATCGGTACACATTGTTCACACGAAAACATAATTATTTTAAATCGATTATTATTTCAAGATAGTTTGTATCGATCGTGATCGTGATCTTTTCATTTGATGGTCTGGTGAATCAAGCAGTACCTAAATTTAACAAAGTTTGCAAGAGTTTATAGCGAAAAGCTCTCCTCTGAAGTTGGTCTCGTTTATGAAAATAAACGTAACCGACTTTACCACTTAATGCAGAAATATTGGTCTTCATCCATCATAATTTGGTTGTTTTGAAACTTGTGTACTAAATTTACAGATTACAATGAAAAGATTGTCATCGATCGTGTAGTTGCTATTTATTTATGCTCTTAGTGTCCTCTTTAATCAATAAATCTATTTATTTAACGTACTAATTGTGAATTTTTTTCAGTTTTAAATATCCGGTATCCGGCTGGATATTGCCCTGTTATCCGGTATCTGGCCGGATTGTAAAATTAGGCTGGATATCGGATAGTTGCCGGATATCCGTTTCGTCTTTAATTTCTACGTGCTTAACAAAATGTCGAAGCTCGTCTTTATTCGGCCGGACTATCTTTTTTTTTACAAGGAACAACGTTTCTTTCATTTTATTGTTGTTGTGGAATACTTAGTTTAACCAAGTTTAATTGAATTGAGAATTAATGTGCAGTATTTCGAATAATAATTTGTTTTGCAAGGGCGGAAATGTACATTATTTGCAAACGAGGCGATGTTTTAAACCCGAGCCGCCTCGGAGGGTTTTAGCGTCACGAGTTTCGCAATAACTTTGACGCCTGTGTAACATTCGACGTTTTGCAATGTATTTTTGAGTAAACAATTTATAAAATAATAATAATAACATACACACTCATAGCTCCGCACTAGGTAAACCCTGTGTCGTGGATGCCATGGACACACACATAGACCACCACAAGTTATACCTAAACTCACTAGAAAAACAAATGTAGACCATATAAATATTTATCCCGGTCTGGGTATTGAACCCGGACTTCTGCGTGGCAGACCAGCAACGGTTACCCGTCTGATCACAGAGGCAGTTTGAGTGGAGTACGTGTGTATTATGTTCACATTCTGCCTGCGCTATTTTCTTGATAAATAAAATGTAAAAATACTCTAGATAATATATGTATAGATCTTACATAACATACATCTTACAATCCTATATACATTTTGTAAACATTTGGCAAATTCATTTTTTATATTTATGTACTTGACAAACTTTAAGTACTCATAATTAATTCATTTTTAATATATTAATGAAAACACCGGTTGCATGCTTTTTTATAATATCAAGTGTCGGGACGAACAAGTCGTGCACCTGGTAGTAAGCGACCTACCCATAACAGGTGCAATGCCATTCAGAGTTTTATATCGCAAAGATCTTAGGGAAACTGCCTCTGCACCCTGAAACATAAGTTGACAAGTTTCGTGTGCCTGTAATTTCACAAGCACCCTTACCTTTCCAAACCGGAACTCAGTAATGCTCACATTACTGCTTGGCGGTAGAAATAGATAAGGTGGTAGTACTTCCCTGGACGAAATCTTTCACAAGGAGCTCTACTGCGACTAAAAAGCTGTAGTAAGTAGACAAGTAATGAAATAAGTATAGTATCACTGTGCCCGACCACACATTTGACATACAAACATATTGAAGGTATATTGTACCTTTGGTCACATGCACTTCAACAGAATCAATTAGGTGTAATATGTAGTTTTTTTAACGACAGGTATGCATACCAGGGTCTAATAAGTCAGTCAGCACTTTAAAAGCGGTAATAGTTATTTGGGTTAATCTTGCTAATTCTTCTTCTTGTCGTGTCGATACTTCTTTTATTTTAGGGCTGTATTGACATTGAGTAGTATGTTGCAATCTTGACTGCGCTATCTGTGGCAGCGTAGCGATCTTCCCTCGTACAGGTATTAGGGCACAAGAGCATAACAGTAAGTGTTGAATGGACTGTGTTGGGGCACTGCAGTCACGTTGGGTTAGACCAGCATCCCTTAAACCCCAATTATACAATCTTAACAATAATAATTGTAAAATTAACTATATGTCTAAATAATGACAAAGAGAAAAAAGTACCTTGTTTAAAATGATAATGAACCTAATTTAATGAACCTAATCTAAAATGTAAAGACTATTAAATTTTTAAGACATTTTAAATAATGGCATTTTTTCCGTGGCTTCACCACTATAGAAAATGAAACTATAGCAACAATATTGAAAAATATTTTGAAATATCGACTGATGTGATTTACCTAGCTGTAATATTCATTATAATAGTCACATCTCGTGACTTTTTACTGTTGACAAATTAAAAAAGAACGCTATCTTTTGTAGAGAAAACGTATTAAATGTATAAATATTTAATTAATTAAGTAATTAATATACTTCATCGCACCTGGCAAGCTTCATTAATTTGCTGACTTGCAAATAAATTAATAAAATTCCCTTGTTGATAAAAGCAACCGCATATCAAGGTTCAAAACAAAATTAGTATTCTCGTTCGAGGGCCTGTTAATAAATTCATTTTGCTTTGTGCATAATAATAATAATAACGCACACACTCAACATAGCCCCGCACTAGGAAAACCATGTGTCGCGGGTGCCATGGACACACACATAAATAACCACAAATGATGCAAATCTTTCTCCTGGTCCGGGAATCGATTCTGGGACCTCTGCGTGGCAGTCCGGCATGGTAACCATTCGGCCACGGAAACAGTTTCATTTTAATTTCACATTTTCTCAATAACTTTAAAAACCACACCTTTTATTTGAACGCAGTATATATTTTGTATTTTATGTCCTCCAAGACCGCTCTTTGTATTCTTTGCGTTAACGGAATTTTGTTGACTTTGTTAATTAATCGTTTAGTATGCAGTAGGACACAAGATACTGCATACTTTATTTTTAAATTTTTTTACGGTTCCCTGGGATCGATGATTGCTAAGCAATGTTTATCGTCAAGCTACAGTTTTAAGTGGTTTTAACGGTTGTTTGATAACTCTTTCAACGTAATTAAAGAAGAAAAAAGGCATAAATCTTTTTGGCGCCTACATAAAAATTTACTGCTATCAAAGTGCTACTATATCTTCGTTCTTGAATAACGATTGTGAATAATTATCATAATGTAACGTGACATATCGTAATACAAGTCTAGATATATTTAACTTTAAATTAAATATAAATAATATATATGTAACAATGATTAAATAAATATATGAATAGTAATATAAAATCCATGTTAATAAATTACGTTCAAGTCTAAAATGTATCTTAATATATTTAGATGTTGGTCTTTGACAAATCAAACATTTTACTAATATTAGACAAATTTGAAAATATTAGTGTGTTAACAGAAATGAGGCAAAATTGATACATACATACATATACTTCAAGCCTTTTTCCCATCGGCGTAGGCAGAGACAACAGTCTTCCACTTGCTACGGTCCTAACACACATCTTTCGCCTCATCAATACGCATCAATGCTTTCATACACGCTCGTCGGTTAAGGGTACTCTTGACCTGGCCCTTCTTTAGAATGGCCTCAATTTGGTCATGATAAGTTCTCCTTGGTCGGCCCATACCAACTTGCCCGCTCGCACTGGCCTTATAAATCTGTTTCGTCACTCTTCTTTCATTCATTCTCTCTACATGTCCGAACCATCTAAGCATCCCTTTCGCTATCTTTGTCACTATATCTTCTTCCACGCCGCAACGCTCTCTTATCACACTGTTCCGTAATTTATCCGTCCGAGTCACTCCAGCCATACTCCTCAAAGCTCTCATTTCTACTGCATTAATTCTATTTGCTTCTTCTGCCAAACCCAACATTCACTACCATACCCCTCATGCACAGCCAATCGTGCCTTTTTAGACACTTTCTCGCTGCCCATGAAGGTATGCAAGGCGACATTCACCTGATTCCCTGCGTTCACTCTTTCACATTTTCCATCACACGTAAACATAGAACCCAAATACACAAACTCTTTCACTTGTTCCACTCTTTCTCCTTCAATCAATATCGTCAAAATCGATTACGTACTTTAATGATCTACCTACGTATCAACTGCCTAGAGGTACCTACTAACGCATATGAGGACCGCGGAGTACATATTGCTTGACATTCAGAATAAGATACCTGTGCAGCTCCATATTGATATTTTAACTGCCTCCGTGGCCGAACGGTTACCATACCGGACTGCCACGCAGAGGTCCCCGGGTTCGATTCCCGGGCCGGGAGAAATGTTTGTATGGCCTACATTTATTTCTCTCGTGAGTTTGGGTGTAATTTGTGGTTGTCTATGTGTGTGTCCATGGCACCCGCGACACAGGGTTTCCCTAGTGCGGGGCTATGTTGAGTGTGTGCGTTATTATTATTATTATTCTCCCGTCGCATAAACCCTTTAAATGGTTTTTGAAAGGAGTCGTATTGGTAAGTATAGATTAAGTATTCTGTGTGTTTTGAATAAATAAGTTTAAAAAAAAATAGTTTTTTAAATTTTTATTGAATATTGAAATATTCAATTATTTTTTATGAAATTACTCCACTAGTTTGTTATATTTATTAATACAGAGATCGAACACTCAGAAAAAATTCCTTCGATCCGGCCGGATTCGAACCGACGTCTTCTAGCTTACCGTGTCAGACGCTATACCAACTAAGCCACGGAACGAAGCAGCGGACCTCACGAATTTTTCTATGTGCATGCGTCGTATCTTTGTATTTGGTTTTTTCAACGAATTTTTGAAGGATTTTTTTTGAGTGTTCGATCTTTGTATTAATAAATATTAAAAAAATAATTCTAAGCGTAATTTGCTACATACACCCTTACGGGGTATCACATGACTGTACCTACTAAAATAGTCCTGAGGTTATAAATCTGTACCATACATCCATGTGAATAAATAAATATTGTATGTATATACAAGATCAATAAGCTTTGAGCCTCGTTAAATGCGGCATTACTAGTAAAAATAATCTAGGAAACATTATTTTTAAATTCAAACCGAATTATTAGTGTAATTTTTGTGTACATATCCGAATTAATATTTTCATTGTAGAGTAAATGATAATATAAATCATTTTAATTACTCAATTGATACGAGTAAATTAGTGTCAGTGGGACAAATCAAAAAGCTCACATAAACTTTATGAGATCCATTGGGCATAGCCAATTTATTACATTTGTACAAAATGTATAATTAATTATATCGGTTCGTAACATAAATCCTATTTTGCTCGATCTAAAACGCAATAACAGTTTGTTTAATTTTATTGGGTTATGAAATAGCATAATTTTCTATTTATTATTTGAAGACAAATGTTAATTATGGAACCGTTACTTTGTTGATTTTGCAATTTTCTAAATAGTCCCCACAGGGTAGATGGTTTGATTTCGTTTACAGAAATTGCTTTTTTTTATTCTTCGTTTTATGATACCACTTGCCGGAACAAACAAGACGTTTCACAATGAACAAGGTAAGCGATTCGCCTGTCCTTAACAGTTGCAGTGCTACTCATAGCTGAGGGGCACTACCATTGCGTCTGTCACAGAGATATAAGGTGACAAGTCCCGTGTGCCTGTGATTTCACCCTTAGGGTCGAAACACAAAACTGTGAATCGGCGCGAGAAAATTGCGATGCGATTTCGTGCGACAAGGCATCTCACTGTCACGGTTCGGGTAACCATTCTTTCGACGATCATCAACCGTAAAGCACGTATCTTTTTAAATAGGTAGCGACATGGCTCTTATATGGAGTGTTGCACTGCTGTTATTGATAAGAAAATGTGGTTTAAAAAATACAAAGAAGATTAACGTCGCAGGAATGCGCGATGCGGACCAATTCGCAAATTCTTGCAATGCGTCGTGGGAACTCGTAGATTTCTGCGATGCGACGTCGCATCGCAGTTTTGTATTTCCGCCCTTACCCTTAAAAGCCGGAACGTGATAATGCTAATAATTACTGTTTGGCGGCAGAAATAGGTAAGGTCTGCCACCTTCATAAGGATCTCTACTGCTGTTAAAAGTACAACCAAACAATTGGGCATAAAATCGTTATCGGTGTTCTTGTACGTGGGTTTTTTAATGACAAATGTAAAGTTACGTGTTGCTTTACCAGAAATCTAATCTAAATCTAAGGCGAAAACATTAAAGAAACACATCTTGTAGGCATTAGAGGCATCTTGTAGTCATGCAGGGTCGAGGTGGCTAGGGCAGTGATTGTATCAACACTGAAGTAGTTTCCTAAAAGACAATTTCTCTAAAAATTTAAGTTGGTTAAAACGTCTAATTAAAATCTTCACACAAAGTCGATAACGCATACACTCATAGCCCTGTAGTAGGGAAACCCTGTGTCGCGGGTGCCATGAAGATACATATACAATCACAAATTACACCTAAACTCACGAGATAAATATATGTAAGCCATACTAATGTTTCTGTTGGCCCGGGAATCGAACCCGGGACCTCTGCTTGGCAGACCAGCATGGTAACCGTTCGACCACGGCGGCAGTTATAGACAGATAAATAAACATTCTCCACAAAGGTAGTTTACTCACCGGTCCTGCTTGTGCTGCTCTCAATGATGATTGGAGTTTGTTCAAATGCTTTAAAGGGCTCCATTAACGGCACCCGGAACGTCGTCGTAGCCGGCGGAATTCATTCAGTGATTAATAGCCATCTTATCAGATTCTGAGCACTATACATTAAATCGGCCGATCGGGCGAACTTAATCGGCGGACCTGTGCGAAAGGTGCAAATTGATTACACTGATAGCACTTACTCACGGACACATTAATTCGCCTCCTAATTGATTGTTTGTAACATCTCTTTGATTAGATTTTCGATTTAATTTAATATGATTGTGACATTTTTATTACCATGATAGTCATGTATTTTCTTTTGTGAAAATATTCCACTAGTTATTATTAGTACATAATATGATACGATCTTTCTATTTTATATATGTGTGTGTGTGTGTTTGATGAATATAGTCCTATTTAATTAAATTCAATTAATATTAATAGATAGTTCGAACAAACACTAAGAAAAATTCCTTCTATCGGATTAAACTCGAAACAGCGACTGTTGCGTCAACGTGGCTACCGTTTTACTAACACAGCTACGGATCGAGCGTATCGAGCCAGTAGATCTTACGAAATTCTCTATATGCTTCTTGCGGATCTTTGTATAGAGTTTAAACGACTTTTTGCGTATTCTTTTTATTTATAATATTGACAAAAACGATGTTCACTACACTGATTCAAAACGATTTGTTGACTAAAAATGATTACTTAGCATGGAAATGGGAAAAAGGTCATTATCAATATCAGTCTCGCGGGGTTTAAGCCACAGTCCGTCGTGCTAACCCAATGCGGGTTGGGAACTTCACAGGTTTCCCGAGGTTTGTGAACATTCTTCGACGTGCAGGTTTCCTCACAATGTTTTCCTTTACCGAAAAGCTCATAACAAATTTCAGATTAAATTTTGCACATAAATTCCGAAAACTCAGAGGTGTGAGCTCGGATTCTTACCCACGGCCTCTGCTTGAGAGGCGGTAGGTCAAACCGTTAGGTTACCACGGCTCTAAAGAAAAACATTCAAAATTAAAAAATGAGACTTACAAATTTATAATCACACCAATTTGACTTACTGCAACATTTTTTTCTTTAATTGCACGACTTTTTACTCGAGTACTTTTGCCGTGCCGCTAAAGACTGACGCTTACTAATTTAACTTTTGTCCAACCTGTCTAAATAAATAAAACGGAGATGATAATTATGACCATACTAGACGACGTTTCATAGAGTCGACGAAATTCTCCAATATATTTATTTTGGTATTTTCTTTTCTTCGGGAGGACTGTAACAATTGGCTATAACATAAACAACTGAAGATCAACAACAGAATTAATTCGAATCACTGCCCTCAAGCGAATATTGCCCATAAAAGAAAATATTGATTGAAAACCATTGATGTGCATAGAAACAATCAAAACGAAAGTTTCTGGTAGGTAATCTGAAATCCGTTTCAGGTTATTTAGCCGGCCGGTAAGACCGAGCGCGAAATTCAGAGTATTTGTTATTAAAAGCCGGCTTGCCTTGAGACTTACCTCGAGGCTTGCATCCAAACTTGCTTTTGTACCACCTCCTCAAAGGGTTCTGAGAAAATAATTATGTTTATTTTACTGAACAGTTCCCAAACAGCGATTTAAAAAAAGCTGTCTATTTCGTTTTTGAAATAATTAATGAAGGGATAATTTGCCCTCTTCTAGTTTAGAGACATCAACACATCAAAAGTATCTATCAAGGTATTTTTTTAAATATTTGATTACCCTATTAAAATTACAATAAAAATGTATATGTAAATTTACTAAATTTTTTTTAAATATGAAAATGACCAAAAACCATTGATGTTGAAAATATTAATTTACAAACCCGATTTTCTGTAATTAGCAAAAACATGCTTGATCCCTAGACATTTTTGATGTGTGTAACGATATTTTCGTAGTGTCAGAAATTCAATAGAATATTGGAATAAATAACTAAAAACCTATGACTCAGCTGTGTCCTGTTGTCCAGTGAATCATGTGCTGAAAAACGACGTCGACGTCCCGATACACGATGCAGTTTGTTTGAACATTAACTGAAGCGAGACTTGGCAATTTTAATATGCAATCAATATGCGTTAGTTATTTATTCATTAACATTAATAGGCGAAATGTATTCAACCTCAAATTGTGGTGGAAACTGTATCGGCACTTGCCTATCGAAATTAATGATCGAGGTAAACTAACTGTTACAGACATTTTAATTACAGGGTTCGTCAAGCATACGGCTGTTGGCCTGAGTAAATAAAACAAAATGCCAGCTAAAGAAAACAGTATTAGTAATACCTCAGATACTAGGTATAGATATTTATTTGGTGTGTGAAGTCAGGTTGTGATTTCTACACGGTAAACTAAGTTTTAGTAACAGTAGAGCGAGCACCTTGTGAAAGAGTACGTCCAAGGAAGTACTGCCGCCAAGCAGTAATGTCAGCATTACTGTGTACCGGCGCTGATGAAATTACAGGTACGTGGGACTTGTCAACTTATATCTAAGGGTGATGGGCGCAGTGGCAGTGTCCCTTAGATCTTTGCGATTTAAAACTCTGAGAGACTGCAACTTTTATGGACAGGCGTGTAGCTTACCATCAGGCGCACAACTTATTCGTCCCGTCACTTGATATTATAAAAAAAAGTTATACCATAATACTTAGCTGGCATTTTTTTCTCATCTATCAGACCAGCTGTTGCAAAAAGACGAACCCGGTTTTACAACATAATGTATATTTTTTAACTGCCTCCATCTCCGAAATGTTGCTGCTCTGCCACGTAGAGCTCTCGGGTTCGATTCCTTGGTCGGTAGAAATATTTGTATGTCCTACATTTATTTCTCTCGTGAGTTTGGGTGTAATTTGTGGTTGACTATGTATCCATGGCACCCACGATACAAGGTATCCATAGTGCGGGGCTATGAGTGTGTGCGCGTTTATTTATTATTTGATTTATTGTTATACTGAAAACAAAATGTCAACTGAAGTATTATGGTGTATAACTTTGTTATAACCAGTATAAAAAACTAAGTAATACCTCAGATACTAGGTAAAGCATTTATTTAGTGTATGAAATCAGGCTGTGTTGTATAATGTATAACCATGTTATGTCATAACGATTTAGCTGGCATTTTGTTGCAAAATTAAAAATAAAATGCCTGCAAAATTATTATGGTATAACTTGTTTATATCCTGTAGAAAACTTTGATTTCATACACTAAATAAATGCCTATAAAAACTGATTAAAACTTTTAGTTAATATTCTTAATAACTGTTAGTGTAGGAAACAGATAACAATGATGAGTGTTGTTTTGTTTAAAAATAAAACTCGTTTTGCATCCGCCGCTGCCGGGGCGTAGGTTGTAGGGGCGAGACGGCAGTTCGCTTCAGGGCGCCGGCCGTGTTGCGTGCCGCTCCCATCCGTCTCCCACAAACCTCGGGATAAAAATGTGTAACATAAATCGTGCTTGGTGAATTTTTTTTATTAATGAGTGGCCCACTAAGGGTAGTGTGTGATCGTAAATTAAAATCGCCATGCGGTAAGCGCCGCCGGTGCTAGCACCCAGCGCGGATATGGTGGACCCCCTGAAAATCTTCTGGGTTTTAACTAACAGCACTTACTTAGGTATTTCTTTAAGCTATTAGTAAAAAGTTTTTGCTTGTTAATTCGTTGTATAATGTTCTTTTCTTCTTTTTGAAATAATACTAGATTTATAATAGATTGAGAAATTCTTAAAAATAGGAAATGAAACTATTTTTCCGGATTTAAATCGCGTATATATTTTTTTTTTTCAAACAAACCAACGTTTCGGGCCCTTTAAAGGTCCCATGGTCACGGTAGACATCATCGTTTAAATCCGGAAAAATCGTTTTCATTTCCTATGTGTAACAATCGCGAAAACCTAAGAACTTGATATAATTCTTAAAAAAATTACGAAAAAAAAAATTATTAAAATAAATGGTAATTGAGTATAGATGAAAAAAATTCCTTACGCATATTTTTTTTTACGATAGACGAAGTTATTCAGGAATACATGATAGATTTGAGCATTCATTATTAGGTAGCAAACAAACACAATAGCTTGTTGATGGATCTAATAAGATTTAATTTATTAGCATAATTTAGAATAAGTAAATCAAAATATGAATTTATTGCCGTTCAGAACAGAATACTAACCAGTGTTAGAGAAGTATGTATTATGTATTTCATGAACAAACTCGTCAGTATATCAATATATAATATCAATTTATGGTACGTTTTGTCTTTGTTTCACGAGTGGGTAGAAATATACCATCGAGTGCTATACCATTAAATGGACGGCCAATTGCTGGCTAAATAATAATAATAATAATAGATAATGTTACAAGGACAAGGAGGCTAAGCTACATCCAATTAATCGTCATCATTATCAACTCATTTATACGTCCCATTACTGGTCACGGGTCTCTTGTCAGGCGATGGTTCAGGCCATAGTCCGCCACAGGATGGTTGCGAACCTTGTTCGACGTGCAGGCTTCAGTTACGATGTTTTCCTTCACCGAAATGCTCATGGTACATTTCAAATTAATACAGATGAAATACATCAAGCACCAGCTTCGTTGTTCCACAGTGTACTGCTGTAATTTACCTACTAAGATTTATATTGTTTTGTATTTTGTGGTGATACGAGTAAATAAATAATATATTTTATCATTTATAGGAATATAAATAGCTTATATATTTGTTTTTTTTTTCCCAAACAAATCAACGTTTCGTGCTTTTTAGAGGACCCATGGTCACGGCTGACTGTCAAATTGTAACCTTTGTGAAAACCTAAGAATTCGATATATTTTACAAATAGTAATGGCGTAGCAGGGTGAACGCTTGGAAATGCATATGATTTCTGACACTGGCTGCACCCCTCTTGAATACATGTACAATATTAAGGTTACAAATTATAAATTTGCATTATAATTTGATATAAACAATACACGTAAAAAAGGAGCCTTAATTACACAATCTTCATAGTAAAGCTATATACATTTGAATCTTAGAACCTAATTAACCTAAAGTGTGATGCCTAAACTAAGTCAATGATTACTTGTATTTTAGGCATCTTCTTTGAGCATTTTTCCTTTATATTACAGTCTAAAAACAGACTTTACATATTTATTTAACAATAAACTATTAGTTATTTGTGGTTATATAATATAAATTAATAGTTATGTAAATATGTATAATTATGAAATAACTTATAGCAAACCTTCCGTACCATCGCAAGTCTACCTTATTCATGGCGAAATAATGCAAATAACCACTACTATTATCACCAGCAAGTCGATAAGTCTTTATTACCCCTCTTACGACTCTTCAAAGACATTTGAAGCCGGTAACCCGCGTTCTGCCAGTAGACTGCCCTAAACTATCTTCTTAGAGAAGAACTTTTAGTAGCAGTAGATAGAGCTCCTTGTGAAAGAGTTTGTCCAGGGCAGTAAGTACTGCCACCGTAACTATTTCTGCTACCAAGCAGTAATGTGAACATTACTGCGTTCCGGTTTTGAAGGATAAGGGTGCTGGTGAAATCAGGGTAGTGCAATTTAAAGCTCTGAGTGGCACTGTAACTGTTATGGACAGGCGTGTAGTTTACAATCAGGCACACGACTTGTTCATCCTGTCACTTGATGTTATAAAAAAACAAAACTGTGCCCAGCAACAGGAACAAAACATATACTCATATTCGTATATCAAATATGCCTGTTTGTCATAACTAACGCATTTACAGTTTGGTAACTTTCGAGATATTTTGACACCAAAAATTTTTTTACTTTAAAAAATGTCAATTACGCTACTTTTTGCTTTACTATGAAACTGAAACTAAATAAGATATTAAAAAAACCACTTATAGGGGTTTGTAGATCTCGTTTTGCTGATTCCAGGTATGTTAATAACTAAATTTCGGTAAAAATGGCGATTACGTTAGTTATGATAAGGAAGTCAGTATGGAAGTCAATAACCTCTCAAAAGAACGCAGAAGCTTTACAAATGATCTTCTAAATTCTAAAATATCTTCTGGATTTGTTTTTGAAGATGCAAAACAAACACCATCTTTGATCTCGCAAACAAATTTAATTTGAATTTTAATTGGTTTTATTAGAAATATATGTAAATGCAATATTTACTAAATGGAGGAATTTTCGAATTATTTCGTTTGCTAGAAAAATCTTGAAATGACTGAAGGGATATAAGAATTATGCAAAAATATGGACAAGGGTTTTGTTTTTGTTCAAAATGTGTGTTGTTGGCAGTTGTAAGTTCTAAATTTGAGCAAGAATCTCATATTCTATCTCTCTCTTACTCTTAAATTTATGCGCTTATTAACAATTTATAGGAATAAATGACAACTTAGAAGGAAGAACCAAAATACCAATGTAATGCCAACCTATATAGGACATATAGATGATTATCGCTGCCGGCACCCGACCATGAACACTGAAATTCAACCTTTTTAGTTGATAATAGTGGTCTTTTCCCTCTGTTATCGTATTTGAATCACACATATACCCAATTCCATACAAAACGTTTTGTAACATATTTTAGTTTGACGTACTTATCCTGAAAGAGTAAATAGATGGGTTTCTTAACATTGCATTGTATGCGACCGATATACTTCTAAAGGTCCTATTTGTTCCCCCGAGAAGCGGCTAGTACGTCATTTACGACTAGTTTTATAGGCCATTACGCCTTTCGATGGTACGTCGACCTTTATGCCTTCAATATTTACATGCAACAAATAATCATTGTAATGAAGGAAAAATATTGCCAGAATAACAAAAGAAAAATACACAGTAATAGATTTTATTGTATTAGGAACTTGGGATATATGTACGTACCTATTATTAGTTTCTTTTTATTTCACTCTGTTTATGTGAGAAATTTGTGCGGCGCTAAAGAGATTTTTTTTTTCAAATGACAAAACACACAAATATAGATAACGTTCTTCCAAACTTTGTAAATGTTTATCGGGAAAGTTCAGCACATTTTTTTCAGGAAAAGGAAAACTTGTAAATCACTTTATTATTAGCTCTTATAACACAGCGGTTGCAGACTATTAAAAGCAGTTACTCATTAAGCTTATTATCGATATTATTCATTCCAATGAGGGCCTCATTACAAATAAATTTATCGACGTCAACTTAGTTCAGCCTTCCATTTTAAGGGTACCTAGAAAGGCTACTCACGACGTATCTTACGGAAATTATCTGTCTGTTTTCATGGCGATTGAAAATTCTTATTGTACATTTTGAAATTACTTTGTCCCGAAGTATTTTATACAAGGGTGGTCGTAAACGACTTTTTAGAATTCAAGTATAAGAAAACTCAGACTCTGCCTTTCATAAAGTTTGTCGTGGTAGCTTAAGATATATTCAAGAATTTAAATTTTAAAGTTTGCTTTTATGAGTTAATTATTATACATACAATTTATTACCAACTAAGACGTGATGGCACGGTCCATAATTTCCAAATTAGCAACTTAATACATTAGAGCAAATAAATGTTCAACAAAACTTCATTATTACTAGTTCAACGCAATGTGGAATTTCATTTAAACTCAGTTAATGTACAACAACTTGGAAACTTTTAGACATGTCGGTAACATTGGGTGCTCTGTTAGCACTAAACCTTGTATCGCAGTAAATTATGGTAAAACATTGTTGTGGTAATACAAATCATGGCGACTGCGCTCTGCTGACATCGCACTTTGGTAAGCTTGTGAGTTGACAGGGACGTTGTCAATTATACGGTGAAAAGATAAAGTGTGTGTGAAATGATTTGGGTCGCCCATTGTAGAGTTGCGAGAGATGAGCCTGCCCCCGGAACACCTGCTCCCGGGTGAATTGATTCGGTGACCGACAGCCGCCTCGACAGGCCGTCCGCATCGCGCCAGATGAGAAAGTAATCCAATGCCGCACTCCGCGCCGTACGCTGAGTGCTCGCGAATGTAATCGCAGAACCACTGACCGAACACAATCGGCCAATCCACGTCACCGAGCCCTTTTATACTAATGCGACCTATTGAAACGATCACTACATTTGTAACGCGACGGTTTTCCGTAAATTGTGCGTGAGAGGCCGATTGGAGTGGCGATCGGATTTGCCAATCCACTTTGCAGCTCAGTAAAAACAATCGAGCTACTCCATTTTGTAGATACTTGTTTTATTTGACACTTTATGAGCCAAATCTTGTTCTTCATAATTTTTTTTTACTACAATGTCTCCAGACACGCCACCAACAAAGTTAGAAATATGTTAACGTTTCTTTTTTACAATTTTCGGCTTACTATCGCTGTCTTAACTTCTTCTTGACTTAAGCGTTTTTTTCCGTTGTTTTTCGCTATTGAACTGCTCCTAAAAAGTTCTAACATAAAATTACAGAGTTTTAACGGGAGTTACCGACTTCAGAAATACGAGTAAGCAACATATATTTACCGCGTACTTCACACTGAACTGCTTTCGATTCAACGAAAATTTACAGATGGATTAAAAATATTTTTATCCGTAAAGTAAACCATCAAAGCAAGACGGTAGTAAACAAATATTGGCAAAGTACTGCTAGAGAACACGAGAATGTACCACTAACAACGCAAACTCAACTATCAACCACAAGCTTCTGTAATTAAATTTACAGAGCTGCCTTTGGCCGCTGATCGCAAAACTGGATTTTAGGAATTTTAAACTACTTACTTTCAACCGCGTACGCGTCTAAAAGCTTGTAAGGGGCCAAGAACACGTCCAGCTTGACACTTAAGACTTAAATTAGACTTTATGACGTTTACAATAAGAACGGTTCAAAATCCAAACTGTCAAGATTGGTGTGGTCTTGACTGTACACAATACTGCGTCTCCATCAGAAAAGGTAGAGTTCACTTTACCTCCACCGCCTTTGATGTATTTAATGAAACTGAAATTTCTTCTAAAGCAACTTCCTCCGGGCAAGATGCTGACTTTGCGTTACTTTGACTTCACTGAATTTTAAACGGTGATTCTTTATATTACGTTCTTAAGGAAGTTTTTAAATGAAGATAAATGCTATTCTGGGATTTAGCTATCATATATTAATGTCCCTCCCAAAAGTAATTAAATGGTCTTTAAAAATGTGCCGGCGGCAATGGTATCTATTCATGGCCTATCTATTTTTATCTACATTAAGTTACGTATGTATTACATGTGAGAAGATTGTAGCTACAGAATCCCGACGTAGAGACTGGTATCTTGAGACGCCGTGTTTTATCATGCCACCTGTCAGGCAAACATACGAAATTAGTTTTCTTTCACCAGGAAAGATAAAATAGGCCTCGGAATATTCGTACCTTTGGATATAATTGTAATTTCGGTAGAATAGGAAGTAAATGTGTAAATGAATGCTGACGCTTATTTGTTTACAGCGTATCATTGCGTAGTATCTGTAATTGCACTCGTTTTGTAGGAAAATTGTGGTCAATAATGATAGTATAATTAATAGTACAAAGATCGGAACCTACGATCACAATATTCCGTAGCGTCGCTCTGCCAACTGGGCTACAGGTCAAATTAGCAGGACGACGAAATTCTTCATTGTGTCTTTTTTTATCACCAAGTGACGGGACGAACAAGTCGTGGGCCGAGTGGTAAGCAACACGCCTGTCCATAACAGTGGCAGTGCCACTCGGATCTTTAAAACGCAAAGGTTGGAGGGGCACTACCTGCGCCCGTCACCCTGGGACGTAAGCTAACAAATCTCATGTGCCAGTAATTTCATCAGCACCTCTACCCTTCAAAACCGGAACACGGTAATTGTCACATTACTGCTTGGCGGCAGAAATAGGTAAGGTGGTAGTACTTCCTTGACGAACTCTTTCACAAGAGCTCTACTGCTACGTGTATAAAAAATAGTGTCTGTTTATAGATCTTTGTATTAGGTTTATTTGGCTTTTAAAACTAGTAGAATTTTTCGCAAAAAAGATATGAATATCACGGCAACACATCGTAACATTAAAAAAACCAATAATGATAGTATAATTATGAAATTGCGTTTGAAATAATAATCGAACTCAGTATATTATGAATTAAAAACAGGCAAGGTGTTTTCAATTAAGAGTATTCATATACAATGCTATAATAAGTGCCATTTACTGAACAATCATTATGGAAGGGTGTCGAGAGGCTGTCCGGGACACGCGCGGTACTTATGCGATTTTTTTTTATGTTGCTGTTGGGTCCAGCCGACCGGCCCCGTGGCACGAGCACTCGTCCAGACAGTCTTGTTTATTTAATTTTCTCATGCGGACAAAACTGCTTAATGCGGACAGTCGCATTTCGCTACAATACCAGTGAAAGTCTAATTGAATGCTCTTGGACCAACTGTAAAGAGAGATATGTTATTCACGTAAAGACGTTTCCCAAGAACACTGCCCACATTGTGTTATTTAATTGAATCACATCTCGTATACTTGCGATTGAATTACCTATAACTTATTTATTCCCAGAATTCTCGTTACACAGATAGAAACTCTTCATAGTTAATTAATTATGTAACAGACCAGTAAATTTCCGGTTACATGTTAATTAGTCGAGTGAACTTGTGTCAGTAGATAATGTTGACTAATTTGTGCTATGTACCCCCAATCGATTCATAAGTTTTCAACGCTGTGTAGAGGGATTTCTGTGTACCATATTGTCGGGGTAAAGGTAGAGTGCCATTATTGTACGTGCTTTTTTGCAGTTGGCTCTAACCACTCGTGCTTGAAAAAAACCAGAGCAACCGACATAGCCCAAAGAATTGTAAAACTTACGTGGTAGTGGGCGGGGCACGTAGCTAGCAGGACAGATAGCCAATGGGGTCAAAGAGTTCTGAGAGTAACGACCGCGTACCGGAAGACGCAGCGTCGGCGGATCACCCACTAGGTGGACCAATGACCTGGTGAATGTTGCCAGAATACGCTGGAGGACAAGTAGCACAAGACCTGTCGTTCTGACATTCTTTGGGGGAGGCCAGAGATGAGCAAGCGCCACGGGATGTACGATCCGTCGGTACAAATCAGCCAGGAGAAGTCGTCTGCTCGCGTCGGAGGTTTAATCAGGACTTCATCGTCCTTGGTCAAAAGTAAAGAAGGTTAGACATCGTTTTTTTTCCAAACGATAGTCTGTCTAATTTCGAAATCCTGTCGGTCTAGTAAGTCTGTCTTTGTGGTCTGTTATTTCGCTGGTTATCTATGGAGGCTGAACGCGACACTCGCGTTTTGACCTGGCGCTTTGTCAACGTTTAAATCGGGTTAAAACCCATAAACCCCCAAAATCGAGAGCAAAAACTATTACAACTACATATTTGTTGTAAATCAAGTTTTGTTCAAATTGAACGATATTATTTTATTATTTTATGATGTAAACGAATACTTTTTTTTATTTATTTCCCTTTCCATTATATCTACTCGTTTGAAAATCACATTAAAATAAATCGATACAGAAAATCGTTAGATCGTACTTAAATCGATCTTTATAAAAACCAAAACGTAATGTGCATCCTTAGTAGTGAGAATCCACAGGTTTGCAAAGTGGTTATTGAGAGGAGTTGCCTCATTTTTCGTCTAAAAAGATTGTTTACATCAACTCTGAAATAAGTATGCAATTACACCAAATCCGTATTCGCAGTTTCTATCCACGGTTTTGGGTAAAACACGGGGTTAAAACCCGGGCAGGTTAATTGGGTTTTTACCCACTGCCCATATCCGGGGGAGGCCTATGTCCAACAGTGGACGTTTTTCGGCTGAAATCATGGTGATGATGACACGTGTTTGTTGCATACAATTAATGTTCTTCGGAAATCGGAAGTACCATAACCTGTCTGTTGTGTGGTGTGTTTTTAGAAATGTAATATTATATTATATTATTTTACTTAACTATATTTAAAAATAAAACAAAATTCAGCACTTATTCGAAATTGTTGGTCAAGGTTGTAAGCTGTCACGGTGGGTGACTGACATCCGTAATAGAATTTTTTTTCTAGTATGGCAAGTCAGTGATCATTTAGATTAGAATTAGTCTACAGCCCAATCTTTTTGCACCTTATTTAATTTACTTAGCTATTTTGTAATTAGGCCTTGTTCAATAAATTATTAATTATTAAATTATATTAAATTGATTAATAAACAACCATTTATATGGAGTACTTAGTCCATTTTTAACAGAAAAGTGAACAGGGGCCCGGTGAAACAAAGCGTCGACGTAGCACACTTTGCATTCACCGTAACATACGAGTTGCGTCTGAATAACTGCCATGAGTATACAGCGCTGAAGTTTATTGCGATTACGTGAAATGTTTTAAATATTTGACCTTGTTATGTAAAAGCACGATCGGAAATTATATGCTGACTTTTCTCTAGTGAGCTGAGCAAACAATTAAAAAAACATGACAAGCTATATTTATTTTATTGAATATCGTGATATTTAACAAGAGCTGAGGCAAGCCGAGGTTTAGATTAGTCATTTTAATTGTTCACTATCAATATATGTATAATAAAAAGGATGTCACTGACAAAATTCCGATTAAGTTAAATTACAATGATATGAATATATAACGTAACATAATTCAAGATTTAATTATTATTTATTAATTTAATTATTAAAATTTTTTAGAATACTATTTTGTATTATATATAGTATTCACCTAAATTGTAGTAACATTTGTTAATTAGGTATAATTTCAATTTATTAAGAAAGAGTGAGTACTTCTTCTCGTTCTTAATGATTGGCGGAAGATCGTTGAATATCTTTACCGACATCGAGTGGGGACCTGAGCTGTGTAATTGTAGCTGAGATTGTGGCGGAAGCAATCTATTGCTTAGATCGATAAAGATCCAACAACACCAAGAAAAAATCTTCGATGTGACAGGAGACTCGAACTAGATTATGTTGCCACACACAAACAAGACATTCTTTAATATTTTTTTTTATGATACCTAGTGACGGGAGGAGCAGTCGTGCGCCTTGTGGTAAGTGACACGTCTGCTCATAGCAGTTGTAGTGCCACTCAGAGTTTTAAATCGCAAAGATCTAAGGAGCACTGCTACTGCGCCCGTCACCCTGAGACATACGTTGACAAGTCCAAAGACAGGCACATAGGATAATTTCTTAATAATTTCACCAGCACCCCTACCCTTGAAAACCGGAACGCAATAATGCTACACACATTACCACTAATCGGCAGAAATAGGTAAGGTACTTCCCTGGACGAACTCTTTCACAAGAAGCTCTACTGCTGTTAAAAATATGATCACATAACTCCTTTGTAACACGTTCTAATCGTATAGAGCACAATTGCTGAAACAAAAAAAAAATAAAACAAACAATTTTAATTATTATAGCAAACATTGAAAATAATTAATTTATTCATGTAGCGTTGCAGGTAGCAAGTAGTAGTAGGTTTCATGCAAACACTAATAGCACACAATAAAAATAAAATTTGTTGTTAAAAAATGAACAATTGGAACAACTATGGAAATTGTCAAAAATAACCTTCATCAAAAAGTACACTTATCTGTGTTCGTTCTTTGTCACGAAGTCATTAATCTTTGACTGTAAGAGGACGTGCAAGGTACATAAGCGATATATCATGTAGGTACCTATATTAATCGTTATCTAAACTGAAAATGTCTCTGAGTCGTAATCTAAATGCGGAAAATGGAAGAGATATTGACCAAGAAAGGATATTTTCGCTACATTCAGTCGAGTATAACATACAAAACACATTCCGTCCTTTGTTACAAAATATATGTTTTGTAGCGTTCCTGAAGAGACAGCGTTTATGTGACATCCGTGTTCCACATTTCTTCTATTCAATTGCATCGTATTGAATAATATACATAGAATTATAGCAATACAAAAATAACGGTCGTAGTACAATAGCAACTGTACCCGTATCAACATTACACGTACCCCTTTCAGGGTCGCCCGAGGCGTTACCAGGAATTATATAACATTTGTTACGTACCTCGCATCTCGAGATGTTCAACTATGTCTGCATGTGAAAAAATATAGCCTTGATCGCTTATACAATTGTTATAAAACTTTGCGCAATATTTTTCTTTTGTAAAGCCTTGACAGATTTTTTATTTATAATCAAAACATTGTTTTTAATTAATGCAAAATGTTGTGTAATGTTTCCTTATTTTATTTGTACCTAGTCAAAGTTTTGAAGAGGGTAGTATCAGACATTTGTAAACAATTGCTGATTGTTCCTTTGACGGATTTATTTTAACTTCCTTTATCCTTTACTTTTCTTTACCTTTGCGATTTTATCTTGTAAATTTTAATACATACAGTTTAGAATCGAAAAATTGGAATGTTTTCGTTTTATCGCGAATCGAGCGATAAAATGTGTAAGAATGGGACCCTCGTAAATTTCTTGTCTTGTTTCTCGATTTACCTTTGTGTCGGACAATCTTGATAGAGACCCAGGGCCTTGACGCCTGTTGGGATTAGATGTGAAATGTCCTGCGTTCAAGGCACATCGGAAATGACCGCTGACTCATACACGGCACAACCCTCAGGGAAATCAACACACGATTTGTGATACTCATCTCACGTCGTTGTGGACATCGTGATTTACAGTATTTCGATAATGAAGTGGCAGTAACTAATATCTAAAGTACATATAATAAGCACGAGACGAGACGACGAGAATTGAAAACAGTACGCGACGTGGGTTTGGAAAGTACCCAGTTCTACTTTTTAATGCGGTATTTAAATAAATAAATATTAGACAACATACATACGTTGCTCGGATATCAAAGTAAACAACTAAAGCACTGGAGTTATGGACTTCGGAAACAACGATGGTACTGTAGCAGGCAGCTTAGGTTTTATATTTGGAATTATATAAATATTAGATGGTTGATATCAAACGGACATTGTAGAAATTCTAGACCAAGATTCCAAATGGAATACATGTTATATTTATGAATAATCGTCGTTTCTCTCATAAAAGTACCTCTTTCAAAGCAATCTGAGTTACATCCTTTATAGTACCATAAACACCCAGACACGAGACAGTATAGAAAATTTAGTTTTATACGTTGACCCGACCGGGGATCGAACCCGGGACCTTAGATACCTACACCATGTAAACAGGTGTGCATGCTACTCGACCACGGAGGTCGTCAATACGTGGTACTAAGAAAAATAGAACAGCGGATGCATTTGCACTCTGCTGTCAAGCTCTAGTTGCATTCGCTGGGTACACTGTCCTCCCAATTATTTCAGCTGAAACACGTTTACTGCTTGACAATGATCCTCTAAACCTTGCACATTGCCCGGTGTTGCGCTGCTCGCATCCAGCGGATTTCCTTTCCTACTAAACATTATAACTATTTTAATACCAACACTAATTAAGTACTTTTTTTGCGAAACCAATATTATGGATTGTGAATGCGTGAAATAACAAGTTATTATTATTGTATATTTTTCTTCTTTTCGTATCGATGGCATATACTCAGGGTTCGCCAGACGTACAGGTAAGGTACATCGTGGACCATCGTCCTTTCGTGCATCCCGTGTAGTAAAAAATAAGTATGCACGAAAGTTTTAGTCAGAATGTCTTGTAATTTTGTCGTCGATTTAGTTTCTTTGTATCTATTAATTGCCTCTGTGGCCGAACGGTTACCATGCGGGACTGCCATAGGTCCTGGCTTCGATTCCCAGGCCGGAAGAAATATGTATATGGGCTACATTTATTTCTCTCGTGATTTGGGTGTAATATGTGGTTGTCTATGTGCGTATCCATGGCACCCGCGACGCAGGGTTACCCTAGTAGCCCTGTGTCGCAATACATATAATTATATAAAAATACATGTAATTATTATAATTATTTGTAACTGTATTCATATTGACGCTTCTCTTAGTTTTTTAGTTATTTAAAATATAATAAGGACGAAAAATTATTGTATACATCGCTCTGTAGCGATATTAAATTCCTTGATTAGTTTAGTTCGGTGTGTCTAAATTATTTTCTTTTCAACTATTCAAAGGGATAAATTTCCGGGTTGTTGTTTGTTATCCTCTCTATCCCTGAGGATTTAAGAGATAATGGGCGTATTAATTTTCTTATATGCTACGTTAAAATTAGTACGCCCATTTTAGATTATCAAAACTTAAGTCCCTTTGGAAACTATAAAGCGCACCTAGTCCATCAAGTCCAGTTATAGTTTTTTTTAACGTATCTATTAAAAGTTTTTGCTAATACATTTTGGCAGCAAGGCTCATCTCACACGATGTCGTATGCCAAAACCAATTTAAGCACTTATATCACACACCGCTGTCGCCGTGACAGCGCTGCCAGAGACTGTGCTACTAATTATTATCACTAGCAAATCTCAGTAGTATATGTTAAAAAAAAGACCACAAACAACATTTCCTAAGTAACCCCTGTCGCCTAAATGATTTTAATGTTTTCTTGCAATCATCCAATCAATGTTTTGTACGGAAAGTTTGAAAGAAACTCGCGAATCAGCTATAACTTTATCGGTGAGACTTGCTCAGTATAGGAAATAAAAATAAAAGTTTATTTTCTACTATCATAAACTACAAAAGAGTTAGGAAATGAAACTATTTTTCCAGATTTAATTCGCGTATATTTGTTTTTTTTTCAAACAAACCGACGACACGGTTGACTGTACCATCTGAGTCAACCGTGACCATGGGACCTGTAAAGGGCCTGAAACGTCGGTTTGTTTGAAAAAACAAATATACGCGATTTAAATCCAGAAAAATTATATCATTTCCTATGTGTAACAATCGCGAAAACCTAAGAACTCGATACAAAATTGTTGTTTACATACATTAACAAGTATTTTACAATATGTGAGGGAGCTGGGTTGAGATCTAAATTAAGTCGAAACTTGTGCTATAGCTTCCAGCATCTTAAGGTACAGTCACTTCATAAAATTGAAAACGTTTGAAATCGTAAATTAAGGCTAAACAGGAGATAAAGCTCAAGTAAATTTACACAAAGTTCGGCTTGTTTACGAGCACTGAAACTCCGATGGTCCAGCGAGTACTCCTCCACTTTAAGCTCTAGATAGAGACGTACAGGTCCCGGATTCAATTACCAGTACAAAACAAGTACAAATAGCTTCTGATCTAGGTTGTTCTCGTAGTTCTCTGGACGCTAATTACTCTGGTACTCGTAGCACTAACACTGGTACTCGTAGCACTTACTCTGGCACTCGCAATATTTACTCTGGTACTCACAGTACATTCTCCTGTACTCAAGAACAAAGTACAACATACATAATTCCTTTATTTTCAATTTATTTGAAATTTCGTGTTTCCGTAACACATGGATATTATTTATTTGTTCCTCATTTCCAATTGTTCGGATAGGAATACCTCTACGAGTGATGAGCATTTAAAGCTAACGTGTCGGAGGCGGGCGGACAACTGTAAAGTTAAACAAAGCATGTTCCGTCCATACAAAAAGCAATCGGGAACATGTCTGGTAGATGAAATCCGGATAAACAACGCCCAAATCCTCTATTGATGGCTCACAGTAATACTTGATTTCGTGGTAATATACATACGTATAAAGTGCATCAGGTGTCTATTAACTCCTTTATGGACAGTAGTTGAATGGTAGAGCACACAACACGGAAGAAAAAAAAAACAATGAAAGCGCTGTCGCCAAAACGTACACAAACATATGACAAACACTATGAAATCTTGATAATTATTGGTCATAGTTTCTAATTTAAAAAGATGTAACAAATTCAGAATTGTTAATATAATTGAAACTTTACTTTTGTCGCTATATCGTTGAAAGTTTAATAACTTTATTGCAATTTACGACGTCTTTATTTTATATTGAAATTTTATTCAACGTGCTGCCATCTTGCTATCAGTAGCTGTACTACGACGAACGATTAACATCTGAACGAATAGAAAGTAGTATCTTCTCGACAAAATAAGTCTTATTTAACGCATACATTGCATAATCAACTTTATTCCGATCAATTTAAGTTTAAAATGAACAAAACATTCATGAAGCATATTTTCGCTAAACTTTCATACGGGACTGGCGTGGAACTACTGCCCATGAACGGGCTAAGTGCATGAACTGTGTATTTTGTTTTTACGATACTAGTACAGATAATAGACTACAAAAAATACGTAGAACTATTAAATATGTAACTTTATAAATCTAACAATCAATTGTACAAAAAAATTTACATTAGGTAAATATTACATGTATTAAAAGGAAAAATATTAACGAAAACAATAACGTTATTGTTTGCTTTAATTTGAGTACAGTGTTGTTTTGTTCGTAATTTACGAGTACATAAAAATGTCACAGTATGATTTCATAATCTTTCATAATGAACCATTTTCGGAAACTTGTCGTCAGTGATAACAAACAGCCATGAAATACGCACAGATCGAGTACATAAACTATATAATGTTCGATCAGTTCGACTAATGTTTGATAGGGTGTGTTTTCTGCCGTTCAATATTCCCTATACATACTTGTCGAGGAAGTTTATTTCTTACTTGCATACCTATTTTGAATTCCACAACTTATTCAAATTTCAGTGAGATATTAAATATATTCTAATATCATAGATAAACAAATTGCTAATTGAACTGTAGGTGCTTTGTAATAAAAAAAAAATATATTTATAAACATCATAAGCAAGAACAATTTGAACGAGCGTTTAGCTTTTGGGTCGCTCCCATATTTTTTTGTCATTTAATTACGCTGAAGCTGGTAATTACAATATGTTGTATAAAGTTTTTGTTTCACGATATTTTTAAACCTCGTAAACATTACATTATGAATATCAACTGGGATCTTTCAATAGAACGTGTAACGCATATGTACAGACGACAGCATATTAAACATTGACGGATCTTATTCCGTTGCTCCGGAAGCGATATTTGAGACAAAGTATAATGTCAACAGCGCAACAACTGTACGTTGCCCCTTGTGAGTTTGTGATTACGACTGTCAAGAACAGCCATTCTGTTCTTGTTCCTCGTATTACTATAGTGTGTTTAACTATTTTTCTCAAAAAAGATATTACCTTTTTACATAAATTACATTTTCATAAATGTACTGTCATACCAGTGCGCAGTGTTAGAATGTTTAATTCCTAAAATTTATCTCTGAAATTACTGTGTTATGAATATTAATAACTGAGTATAGTTAAGTAAAATAATTAAAAAATAATTAAAAAGATATCGAGTACTAATTTTTTCACGATTGTAATAACGCACTCATAACGCCGCACTAGGGAAACCCTGTGTCACGGTTGCCATAGACACACACATAGACAACCACAAATGACACCCAAACTCACGAGAGAAAGGAATGTAGGCCATACAATTGTTTCTTCCGGCCCGGGAACCCAATCCGGGACCTCTGCGTGGCAGACCAGCAGACCATTCAGCCACGAAGATAGTGACTTTTTAATTTTTTTCGGATCTAAACCTGTACTCATTTTTCGTCCATTTACTAACTGTTTGAGAAGAACGAACTTATTACTTTAAAAGGCATTTTCTTCGTGGATTCGCTTAGCTTCATAGATTTTTCGGTGTGGGTAGATGTAGTTAGTTCGTGTGTGAAATTGAAAATCTATAGCAATCGTATTTTACTATTTTTACGACCATTACGGCACAGACCGTTAAGCGCAAAAAGCAAATCGAACGTGCACTGTGTTCACACAACTATAACTGTATAATGTTATATAAATACAAGTAAAACCAATGAGTTGTCAATAGCACAAACTCTGTTTGATCACAGAAGAAATTCGATTGCAAACAGGTTATCCGCAATCTATATTTCGATGACATTGTACATTTATTACAATTATTAACACAAAAATTGAACACTAAGAAAAAATTCCTTCGATCCGGCTGGATTCGAACCAGCGTCTTCCAGCAAACCGTGCTAGACACTATGCCAATTAAGTCACGGAACGAACTACTAACGCGCGACTAACTTGCTGAAAATTTTTTTTTTGTTAGTGTTCGATTTTTGTATATATATATATATATATATATATATATTATAATTAACAAACTAGTGGAGTAATCACGACAGTTTTCTTAGAAACATAATAGAAGGGAAGATCGAAGGAAAGAGAGGCAGAGAAAGACCGAGACGAAATTATTTAGATCAGATAAAGGAAACAGTTAATGTCGTGTCGTATCAGGAAATCAAGCCTAAAGCGCTAAACAGATTGGAGATTACTAGATTACTCCACCGACAAGAGCCTAGCTCTTAAATGAGAAGAAGAATATAATTGTTGTAGTAAGTGTAAATAAAATAATTGAATAGTGGTGAAAGATCCTGACATTTAATAAACACTTAAAACAATGTACATTTAATTTAAGTTTCGTGGTCATCAATAAAAACTGTTCTATACCCCATAAATTTGAATGCCGCCAGACCATTTAGAAAGGTCGTTATTGTACCAAGGTAAATTTCGTATTCTGCAGACAGTGTTTTACGTTTGCAATCGCATTTCGCGTAAAAGAGAACAATCCTCAATTTATCTTCGATAGTAGTTAGGGGAAATCTGATAAGGCGATCAGTGGGACGGACGGTGCGATGGCTTTTCCGAATTCGGTTACAAGGCGATAATTGCCGATTTATCGGTAGGTGCTATGAATCTTTCGAGTTCCCATTTCTACCGAGTAGAGGCAACTAACGACGCTCAGGCACGCGCGAACCCCGGCAGCTCTTGACAAAGAATTTCATTACCAGCACGTCCGCTATGCGAGTGTGTCCTGATGGCATAATAGTTGAACATCTGCTGACTCATTCTCACTACGACACCTATTTTTTTTCATGGTAATGAAACTGACAAACAAATAGAGATGCTGGTAATGATCGCCGCTGCCTTTTTTATAATACCAATTGACGGGAAGTACTAGTTGTGGACCTGGTGGTAAGCAACTTGCTTTAAATCGCAAAGACCTGAGGGGCACTCTGAGACATAAATTGACAAGTTCTATGTGGATGTTGTTTCACCAGTACCTTTACCCTTCAAAACCGGAAAGCTTATATGCTCATATAGCTGCTTGGCGGCAGACACAGGCAAGGTGGCAATACTTTCCTGGACGAACTCTTTCACAAGGAGCTCTACAAACGCCTGCACAATGCGATACTAAGTGTAAGCACAGGTAATATAGCCTTAAGTCTTATTTGCCTTTGATTACGCAAGCTGCTTTGCGGTAGGATTATGGATATGTAAACAGATTACGAACTTATTATAACAAACAGGTGGGGTAATTTCACAAAAAAATAATTGATAATAATAATAACACACACACCAACATAGCCCCCGCACTAGGGAAACCCTGTGTCGCGGGTTCCATGGACACATACATAGACTACCACAAATTACACCCAAAACTCACGAGAGAAATAAATGTAGGCAATACAAATATTTCTCCCGGCCCGGGAATCGAACCTGAGACCTCTGCGTGATAGTTCGGCGATGGTAACCGTTCGGCGACAGAGCAGTTGATCTCAGTACTAAAAAATTCGACCTCAAAAGTCATTCATCCCTAAGGGATGCATACTAAGGTATGCATACTAAGGTATGCCATCCTTAGAGGTGGAATCTTTTCTTCAAATCTAAATGGGACCACTACTGAGGTACCCTCTTTCCAATAAAAATCATCAAAATCGATCCACAAATGCCCGGATCAAAAAAGTACAGTCGAATAGAGAACTTCCTCCTTTTTCTTTTAAGTTTTTTTTAAGTAAACTTAATATTAAGTTTTCGTAGATTATTTAATTGTAATGTGGCCATTAGGCCATTAGCCGTGACATTAGCATAGATTTTAATGACTGTACTTATCCTAACAGGGAGTGCACGAAACTCGCTTTCATCAGAGCAGTCTGATGGCCCTTACGTAAAGAAGCTTTGCTTGAAATTAACAAACTATTAGCTGTTGCTGTAATAGTATTAAAGCCGGTGATGTAATTATTATCATTATTGAATTGTCTCAAAGCGAAATGGCTTTCTAACGTCTAAATGTACCGACAGCTGGAGACAATCTGTGTATAGTCTTCCACTTAATTACTGTTCAAAGAGAGTTTTGTTGAATTGGAATCCATTTGATATTAGTACAAATTCTTTAATAATATACTGTGGACATTTGGCGAGCGAATTCAATAAAGTAGGTACACAAAGTATAGCTTCTTGATATCTCAAAATCTCGCTTAATTTGTTTAGTAGCAGTAGGCTCTTTTTGAAAGACTTTGTTCAGGGAAGTATTGCCACCTTACCTATTTGTTCCTTTTGAAGGGTAAGGGTGAAATTATAGGCACGTGGGACTTGTCAACTTTTATTACAAGGTTATTACTGCGCCCGTCGCAGTGGCAGTGACCTTAAGATCCTGGTGATTTAAAACTCTGAGTGGCAATGCAACTGTCATGTACAGGCGTGTCAATTACCACCAGGAGCACGACATGTTCATCCTATCACTTGTTATCGTAAAATAAATCTTTTGTAGTGTTGGAAATGAAACTATTTTTCGGATATAATTGGGTATATTTGTTTTTTCAAACAAACCAACGTTTCCACCAACAATGGTCACATTTTCAGGCCCACGGTTGACCATGGGCCTGAAAAGCCTCGAAACGTTGGTAGTGGTTTGAAAAAACAAATATAATCCGATGAATAGCTTCATTTCCTATATTTATACATAGGAAATCGCGACAACCTAAGAATTTGATATTTTATAGTGTTTTATAAGAATTACAAAAACGTGCGAAGTGTTTTCAATGTAAAGTTTGAGTGTATGAGTGTGTAGTATCCTGTACATAAGTGACTAGAAAAGGAAACTATATATCATCGTGACAAATGGCGGTAACGTGAATTGATCAAAGTTTAGCACATTAATGACTTTATCGTGATTCTCACTTTGAGACGATAGCATTATTTTTTATGGCCATGACACAGTTCTGCAAAAAACCCGGGGATTCCGCCCGTCGCATGTTTGTCAAAAACTCACCCGCCGCATCGTTAGCCCCCAGGCCCCCTCAAACGTGATTAGTTTTTATTGCTGTCCATTTCGCTAAACTTTCAAAGTTCAAGAAAATAACGGCTACAGAAAAACTGTTTTAAACCTAACGGAAAATTGCATTTAGTTTCACAATTCGAAATATTCAAGTTTACAAAATTTGAGAGTATTAAATATGTTGTGCCCAAACAAAACTCTATATAAAAGCTTTAATCGTATCTACCAATAAAGCAATCATCATTAATATTTAACAAGTTTTTCATTTAGGAGTAAGAAGAACAACAAGATTCAAAATCATTAATCTCAACCAATACACCGGTCTCCAGAGCGCCTTCGCTAGCTTAAGTAAACAATGACAAAGTATTGATTCTAACCGATGTTTGCAGTACCTCCCACTTAATAACTTAGCACTCCGTTTCATATTAGTTTGGCGTTTCCCTGACCTATGTAGCGATATCGTTAAGCAACAGTAAGCGAAGTCCACTGGAGGCGGTTTTGTTAAGTACAGAATGGTTGTTTACTGAGCCTCGGAGCGACTCTAACTCCACTCCTTAAGGTTTAATGTACCACGAGACTAAACATTACTAATAAAGCGGACTTTTCGTACAGGGACCTAATTTATCATTGTTAGACTTTGCCTCAAACGAAAGCATTTCCAACAAAATTTCTTTTTCACGCGACCCGACTCGAGCATGCTGATTATCATTCATTGGAGATTTTCCAATTAAGAATCTGACCGATTATTTTTCTGTATTGTTTGAATTTCGTACCTTACTTGGAATTCAATCAATAATGTTAAAGTATTTTTTTATAATGCGAAGTGTGGGACGAACAAGTCGTGCGCCTGGTGGTAAGCTGTCGCCTTTCCATGACAGTTGCAGTGCCACTTAGAGCTTTAAATTGCAAAGATCTTAGGTGCACTGCCACTGCGCCCGTTACCCAGAGACATAAGTTGACAAGTCCCTTGTGCCTGTAATTTTACCAGCACCCTTACCCTTCCAAATCGCAACAGAGTATTTTTTTTTAATTTTATTAAGGAATAACAACAGCCAACTTAAACACATCTTACAACGAACAATATTTGTCCTAAATAACTTACGCCAATAGTTATCCACAAACGAAATAAATTTTGAAGCCTTATAAACGAACAGAACAAAACAAAATTAGTAGTGAGCTTAGAGAATTTTTAAATTTAATTCTAATTAAATTAAAGTCTACAATAACTTATTTGTCGTGATGATACACAATTATATTAATAACATATAAGATATAACTAACGATATGTTATATAATATATAATCGATAACATGTATTTATATAATTATATACAATTAAATATAAAAAAACAAAACTTTTAATTAGTTTAAATTAGTTATTAAGAGAGATAGGTAAGGTGGCAGTACTTCCCTGGACGAACAAGGAGCTCTGCTGCTACTAAAAGCTAAAAGTACTAACTATTGTTTGGTGTAAAGTCGTTATCGGTGTTCCTCTACGTAGATCATTCTCCGAGGTCTTTTTTTAATGACAAATGTAAAGGTACGTGTTGCTATACCAAAAATTTTATAAGGCGAAAACATTAAAGAAACATGCATCTTGTAGGCATGCAGGGTGGAGGTTACTAGGGCTATGATTGTTTCAACAGTAGGTTCCTTCACGTTTGGATTCCACTTTCCTTTTTACATCAGATGGAGTGGAGTCATCTGCCTGTCAGGTATTAAAAAAAAAACATCTGCGGGGAAAATTTCTAGAAAATTTTAGGTATAAAACTTAGCTATAGATAAATAAATCAGTAATCAGCCTTAGGAGTGTAAGGATTTATAACGGAGCTATTATAGAATCCACATGTCAGTTTAGTATAGTGTCAAGGTAGAGGCTTAGTATCTATTGTTTTGTCAAGAAACCCTTCTCTCGGTGAAATTAAAAAATAAAACAATTATCTGGGTCTGTTTGTCGCTTTTCTTTTGCAATTTCCATTAAATTGCTTTGCGTTTGCCGCTAGACCGGGTTTAGTTGAGCGTGATCATGTTAAATTGCTAAAAAAATTGGTTCACTCTCGAAAAATCCTTTTTATTTATTCGGTCAGATAACTAAGACATGATTTTCAATCTTAGCTATTAATACAATGAACGGCGTTATTTATAGGACGAAAGACCTTTTGTTTAAATGTCACACTATTGAAAAGGTCAATTTCTTTTTATGACACCAAGAGACGAGGCCTGTGACCAGTCCATAACAGTTGCAGTATCACTCAGAGCATTAAATCGCAAATTTCTGAGGGCCACTGCCACTGCGCCCGTCACCCTGAGATGTAAGTTGCCAAGTTTTGTGTACCTGTAATTTCACCAACACCCTTACCCTTCAAAACTGTAACGCAGTATGCTCACATTACGACTTGGACGGCCTCTTCTACAAGAATCTCAACTGCTACTAAATGTGACTTGTTACAATAGTAGCACATACAATACTTAACACTTTATCATTAATTTCATGTTTTTGTGAGACTTTTCTTATGGGATATTCTTGTACGTAATTAATAAATATTGAATTATGTATAACGAAGAGTGACAATTATAGCCAAATCTCTTGTTTCAGTTACCAAATTCATTCGCATCGGCATCGCAGACAAGAATGACAATCCACCATACTTCGACAAAGAACTGTACGAGGCGGAGGTCGACGAGAATGAAGACATTCAACACACTGTACTCACCGTCACCGCCAAAGATCACGATGAATGTAAGTCACTTTTCATTTAAATAGTATGTCAAGTGAAAACGGTTACCCGGTGGAAACGCTCTATCGAGTGAAACGTTAGTTTCAAGCCGAAAGGAAAAATAGGAACAGATAAAATAGCGAACATATTAAACAAACAACTTTTAGTTTTTAAGCTATTTTTTAATAGCCTCGAATCATGTTCCAATATTGACTTTGTCGGTACAAGTAAGTCATTAATGAATTAAGAAAAGTACTTTTAAACAATTAACGACATTGTTTCTGAAAAGCGTGAACATAAAATGCACAATCTTTTTCACTTGCCACATGCCAACTAACATAGTATTATCTCAAAATTGCTTTACGTTATATTATATTACCTATTTAATGTCAAAGCGACGGTGTTGTCCTGTCACTTTGAACTTAAATCATACGATTTCGTATACACGAATGACACAGAAACGAAATTTTGGAGATTAGTATGTCACTTGTTGTACGTAGTTTTAGAATAAAAACGATCGGTTGATTTCGGCGTCGTCTTTCACACTGCTACCTGTGTGACGTTGTACGGTTACAGTTTTGGGAAGGAAATTTCTACAAATCCGAAGGTGGTCAATTATAGTAGATAGTCGTTTTGTAATATTTGAGGCCAATGTGTAATATTTACGGCCTAATATTTGTCCTTGTGTTTTATAGGTAAAAAATGTTCAAATGTCATGCAAATTTTTCGTGTTAAATTGTGAAATGATGACGAGTGTCAATTCATTTTCGACTTACCGCCGTTAATTTAAGAGCCTGTCTTTTGAAAATATAATAAGCTATCTCGGGCACTACTTAGAAATGTTTTAACAGCATTAATCTTGACGGCACCTAAAATTTAATTAAATTAAAGTGACTCATTTGACTTGCATGATACGTGATCGTGTCACACGACTATTATGAAATTTAATTTATGAATTCGGTGAAATTAAGTTGATACTGTTTCAAAAGGCTTAATAAAAGTGTTGGCTTTTAATGTTACTCAACAGCATGTGGAACTTTGTTAGTACTTAGTAGATAGAACTCGATCGGTGCCTTATAAAGTAAGTTTTTTTTATCATATGAAATAGGTTAATTTGCCTCGAGGGTTTGCTTAGGGATAAGACACTTTGGTAAATAGTCTTGGGCTATGTCTTTAAAGACTGGCGAAAGTTGTAAGTTAACGTTCACATCCATTAAAAATCTTCCTTATTATGTAAATGTATATATACGTAACGTAAAGTAGCTTATTGCTTAAAAAATATATATATTCCAATTGACTTCGCCGTAGCCAAATTAAATTCACAAAGAATAACTAGCCCGACTAAGTACCTACTAAATATAGGAATTCATTCTGTATTCCAACGTATTTATAATAACAAATGTTTACTATGCATAGAATGCAAAGAAAAAATATACTTAATTTATGTACTTATTTATTTTCCTATCGTTACTGTTTTTTTTTTTTGGGCGCGTCTATTGAATTAGTCAGTTAAGCTATTCCGGGTTTTATTTCAACACGTGTAAGTTCTATTTAATTGAAAAGTTATGAGGCGTAATTTCTTGTACTATCATCATTTATTAGGTAGAGCGTAGTTGCGACTCTTAGACATAAATTACGTCTTGTGTCACAATAGCAAACTTAGAACGATGATTCTGAGAAGAAATTGAGATGAAAGTTATTACGGTCGTTCCTCTTGAGCTAGGTTGTGCGTATTTATTACACCAATAATAGATATTAAGGGCTTTAGAAGTTGAAACATACAAGCTTATGGAAGCGGTCACGTGAGCAAAAGTGGCAAAACGGAGTTTTTTTCCACTAGCAAACATGTGTTTGTTTCTTTCTACATATATTACACTTGCAAGTGATAACAAGGCCATTTACTGCAGCTGTTATTTTATTCATTTCGACCACGGAGCTGTTCCAGGGCCTAATCTACATCGGGCTATCTTTTTGCAAAGGTCCATGCGGTTTTTGCCACTAGCTAAATTTAAACTCTTTTAATCTTTTTTTTTAATTTTAGTAGCAGTAGAGCTCCTTCTGATAGAGTTTGTCGAGGCAAGTACTGCCACCTTTCCTATTTCTGCCGCCAAGCAGTAATGTGAACTTTTGAAGCGTCTTAGCGTTTTATGAGCGACTTTGAAGGACTAAAGGTGCTGGTAAAATTACAAGGACATGGGACTTGTCAAGTTATATCTCAGGGTGACTGGCGCAGTGGCAGTGCCCCTCAGATCTTTGCGATTTAAACCTCTGAGTGGCACTATAACAGGCGTGTAGCTTACCATCAAGCGCGCGACTTGTTCGTCCCGTCACTTCATATGATAATAAAAAAATACAACATTTCTCTTTTAAAATGTTACTTATATTGTCTGTGGTTATTGTAACGCCGATTTTAAGAATAGGCGGGAAAGTTTTAAGTTTATAATAATGAAAAACGCTCAGAACTGATGAATTGCAAAAGGCGACACATTTCATCACGATAAGGCCAAACCATATACATGTTTAAAAACTATTATAGTTAACTTGGGATGCGTAACCTCGTCCACAGTATTCGCCCCTTCAGATTATCATTTGTTTCGATTTTTATAAAATTGATTGAAGGGACACGACTTTGATAACAAAGAAACCATTAAACGACATTAAAATACAGCCTTGTATTTTGTAAGTAAAGACAAGGAAATTTTGTAAAAGGGGACTTCTAAAACTACCCGAAAGATGGCAAAAGATTGTAGATCAACATGGCAAGTTCGAAATTTATTTTATTAAACGTTTTTCATTTATACTTTAAAGACTCTTTTGCCAACTCTATGTGATGTGTCGTTTATATGTATTTTTTTTATAATACAGGATCATAATAACGGGATGAACAAGTCGTGCGCCTGGTGGTAAGCGACACGCTTATCCATGACAGTTGTAGTGCCACTGGAGGTTTTACTCGCAGATCTTAAGGACACCGCTACTGTGCCCATCACCCTGAGACATAAGTCAACAAGTCCCATGTGCACGTAATTTCACCAAAATTGTATACTGCCGCGATTAGCCTGATCTCTTCCAGCCAACTCAAGGCAGTAAGAGGTTATAAGCGGGCAACAGCGTGCAACAGAGAATGAGAGAGAAATGTAATAAACTACGTAAATAAAAATTACCGTTACTTACATACATACTGTGGGCCCCTTCGACGACCCATACTTGAATGAGGATTATATAGGACTGTAGAGAAAATGCCTGGTTGAGAATTCTTCCTGAGCTTCTTGGACTTGCTCGGATCGCGTTCAGATTTGGAATGCCGTCCTACTTTTTTTTTTTTTTTTTTTTTTTATGAATGACATTTTGCAGTTGGCCGCTGATGGCCTTTACTGCGCCACCGGAGAAAAAGGGCGAGCTGAAGGCTCATAACCCCTAAAAGCCGTCCTACTGCCAACGCTCCGTCTTTTATATTATTGTTGGCCTGCCGTACCGCTCGCACTCTTTTCAAGTGTGCGAGCGGGACGGCACCAATATAGGAGCGGGACGGGAGAACTATAAAGATTCCAATCAAGACCCGCCCACCTCTCATTTATTTACCAAAATTGTACTTAACAAGAACTTAACATAACTAATATGTACAACAATAACAAATCACAATCTTATAAATAACTCAATAAATCACTTGGGCGCGAAAACTTTTTCGTCCTGAACACATACATAAATTGTAGTGTAAAGCTCTATTTTTAATCGACTTAAAAAAAAGAAGGTGGTTCTCTCTTCGACTGGATGACTATTTTTTCTGTATGTATGTCACGCGATAACTCTGGCATTTGTGAACCGATTTTGATAATTATTTTTTTGTTGAAAAGAGGGTACCTCAGTAATAGTACCGTTTCAATTTGAATAAAATATCTACTACCTGTGGCAAACGCCTCCTACCGTTTGCCTCTACGTGTGGCAAACGGTAACCTATTACAAAGTCGAAAATTTTTTGTCCGAAATAACGTTTGTTCGAATTTTCACTACACCGAATTATAACGAAACAGTTGTTCTTTCAGGATATGTTGAATGTTCATCGCAAAGACACGTTTAGGTTCGGATAGGTTAGGCTAAGTTAGGTTTAAAAGAAAAAACTTTAAACTTACTTACTTACTTTTTTTAAATTACTTTCGAGGTTATGAAATTTAGACCAAACGTTATTTCTGGAAAATGTCATTTCGAACTACTGATAGGTAACCGTGGCAAACTAGGAGAAGAATGACTTTTCAGGTCGATTTTTTAGTACTCTTTACTGAGTTATTCAGTTCATATTCGTGAAACATGGGTTTACAGTAACACGGATATTCTTAGAAAATACAAAGACAAATAAATGATAATGGGCAGGTTACAACAGACGGTCATAATTAACCGCGTAGCATTTCCATGTAACTGTGGGAAGATAGGGTTGGTGAACTTAAAAACAATGGGTAGATGAGACAGAAATACTACACGAAAGTAATATTTATATTATAGCAACGTAAATAAAATGTTAGGAATGTATAAAAATGTATATGTATAATATGCCAATATAAACTACTGACATGGAAAAAATGGAACTGGTAGAAGTAAAAAAAACCCTTAGTTATTTGATATTTTTAGTTGAGGATAACAACTTTTGCTGTATAGGTAAACGTGGGTATAAAACGAAGAGAGGCCCTTGCATAATAAAACGGGATTTTATAACCTTGTCTAGTGGCTTAATTTATAAAACAAATAAAAACACCCGACCCGCGGCTGGAGACACGCGCGGCCGTGGCCGCTACAAATTACCATTAAATTAATTTTATTTTACACATAACCCCTTTATTTATTTAGGATACGAAAGATACTGAACCCTTTTGTTTTACCTTACAAACCAAAACGATACACGTAGGTCACCAAGTGTTTTTTGCGTGTCTGGGTTTCTGTATTCACTCTTTATTTATTTTGTTCACTACTAAAATTAAGTTTACCTCTGTTTGGATAGATTTTGCGATTGAAGCACAATTGTATGGAACGCATACACTTGGAAATACTAAACGGTGTATGATACACTTACTGCGACGTCCAACCGAATCACCTTACGCAAAAAAGAAAAAAATTCAATCTTCCTTTTCCGTTTGATGAATTTTATTTATTCTCAGAAAGCATTGTGGAAATAAATCATTCTCTTTTTTCTTGAATCGCTATTCAAAAGCTTTATACCATAAACCATTGTTCGGTTGCTTCCGGTGTACAAAGTCATCGCTTTTTATTTTTTATTTTGTTCATAATCAGTAAAACCAATTGAAACGTTATTTCGAAATTTGCGTTGGTTCCTCGAACAGTGATTGTGTGTTTTAAACAATCATATTATGAGAACTCAATTAAATATGTAGATTTCCTTTTTATATTTATACTGTTGCAAAGAAATGTTGCTCACAGAATGGCAATGTTCCTTTTTAAGTCCATGTAGTATAATTATTATTCATGTCTACACACCTAATGTATACACTGCCTCTTTTTCATGTTATTCAAATTACAAGCTTAACTTGAAGACGCAAAAGTCATTTTTCCGTAGAATTTATAGCTTGTATACATTTTGCTTTGATTCAGTATCGCCTGCAATAAAATGTATATAGATAGCGTAACTAAAATTTTATTCAAACGTAAAACAATTACTCACTTTTTTCTTTATAAGCAATAAACGTACGAATAATAGGCAAATGTTTAACCCGTTCAGGGGCGTACTTAAAAGGTACTTAAAAAGTACCGCATACAAAAATATGACTGATATGATATGGTTCTATAAAATATTCTATGTAAATAATTGAATTTTGTCAGTGCGTTGTTGATACGTTAACGTGATATGTACGTTCAATTTCGGGTCAATTTGAAAAATGTTAATAATAATTTAATTTAATACAAACGGATTCGAAGATCATTGGATTATAATATCGCTACTTATGTACATTTGGTACTGAAATTTATGTAGGTAGCGATATATTTGATACTCAAATGTATACAAATCTGAAACTCGAATTCCGGTAACTTAACTGACACCCGATAATATTAATGGTTAAAGTCTGTACTACTGGGATGTGCCGTCCTTGTTCAGCGAAACGATTATCAGTGTGTAGCTTGAATGGCCTATATGGTTGTGACATCACAAAAAGTGTTGCTATTCCTTTTTAACCCCTGAAGTTCTTAATAATAATTATGTGCCAGGCAGCAACACCAATTACCTGGTCTCAAAAAAGGGAGTTCTATACGCCTATGGTATTAGAGTTTTTTTTGTTTTTTTTTATAATACTAAGTGACGGAACGAACAACTCGCGTGCTTGTTGGTAAGCGACTTACCTGTTGGTAAGCGACTTACCATAACAGTTGCAGCGCCACTCAGAGCTCTAATCACAAATATCCGAGGGGCACTGCCACTGCGCCCGACACGCTGAGACATAAGTTTACGAGTCGCATGTGCCTGTAATTTCACCAGCACCCTTGCCCTTCGAAACCGGACCGCAGTAATCCACATTACTGCTTAGCGGCAGAAATAGGAAAGGTGGCAGTACTTTCCTGGAAGATCTCTTTCACAAGGAGCTCTACTAACTAGAGTAATTGAATAAATACTACTCGAAAACACCCAGATCAGGACCAATTTAGAAAAGTTAATTTCCTAAATTCGTCCAATTGGGAATTAAACCCGGGAACTCCTCATCAAGCGCCCACAGTGTATACCGTTAAGTCATCGATGGCGTCAAAATGAATGCCTGTGCCTGAAACAAATTTTCGACCTTCATAATTTGACCTATCATTCGGTAGGCTGGATGACATCTTAAAATCGATTGATACTCCACAGTGTTTGGAGACCCGCTTATTTAACCAACGTGTCTTGCCCACTGTGACTTACGATGCCGAGACGTGGCCACTCACACAGAAGGCTGTGTATAGAATGAGAGTCGCACAAAGAGCGATGGAGCGAGCTATGCTCGGCATCAAACTCATAGATCGAGTTCCGAATTCCGAAATCCATAGACGAACTAAAGTCCAGGACATAGGAGATCGGATAACGTGTTTAAAATGGAGTTGGGCGGGACATGTTGCGAGACGTGGAGAACACAGGTGGAGTAAGACGATAACCGAATGGTGGCCAAGAAATGGATATAGAAACGTGAGACGGCCTGTAGCGAGACGGTTGGACGACATTGTCAAAGTTGCGGGCAGTAGATGTGTGAGGTTAGCACAGGATCGTGGTGGATGGCATAAACTACGGGAGACCTATACCCAGCAACGGGTGAAGTGGGACTGTGGATGTTGATTTTGATTTACCTGTTTTTTTAACGGTTTTACTACAAAATACTGTGTTACAAGTGTAAAATATGCTTAGTTAATACATTGCAAGTACTGAGGGAGTGGGTGTAAATAAAACCGACTGTTATGTCAATGACCAATTTGAAGGATTACAAAGAAGGGTCGTATAATCGGCTTGTCGGCTTTAAATATATCAGGAAAGGATTAGCTGAACAACATTATTAGACCTTTTAAAGATTACGTCACTAGTCATAGATTTATGTATGCAAACATATAGTTCGTACTTGTAGTATCATCCTTGTACCCTTATCCTGTTAGGAGTCGACGCAGTACATTTTCTTCCACCATTCATCTCTATCAGCTGTCATCTAGTTACTCACTTTCTTCATACACATATTATGTTTTACACAATCCATCTATCTTTTCTTTAGCTTTCCTCTTGACTTGTAAGCATAGATAAAATTTCGAGAAAGGTTCAGTGTCCGACATATTCGAAAATAAAAACAAGATATATATGTCGGAATAGGACGTAAAAGGGCAAACGTTGAGGGAAACTGTCTCGTCACTAATTGTGTCAGGAATTATTTGATAATTGGTGTATACATTCCTCGTTATAAATTCGTTAAGCCCCGCGATGGTTAATAACGTCAGAATACTTAACTTTAGAGGCAATTGGTTTGTAAGTGCACTCTCACAAGTACTTAAAACTCCATTCGGTGTTAGTCGCTCTAAATAATAACTACAATCATTGATTTAGCGTTATATATTATAAGCAATAATATATATACAATAATAATTGATATAAATAATAATAATAATTAATATATATAAATAATAATAATTTTCTCATAGTTAAGAGAGTTAAGAAAAAAGTTAAAAACCAAAATAAAGATCTGCAACAAGCACGCAGAAAAATTCGTAAGGTCCGCTGGTTCGTTCCTTGTTGGCATGGTGTCAGTACGGTTTGCTAGAAGACGCTGGTTTGAGTCCGAATCGAATGGAAGGATTTTTTTCTAAGTGTTCGTTCTTTGTATTAATAATTATAACAAATTAAAAAAAAATTTCATGGTGGTGAAACATCCTGGCAATAAATAAATTTAATTATATCATAATTACTTTTACGAATCCTAATGATTTATCATTGAATTGTTGTCAGTCTCTGTATCTAAAGTAAGTTAATAGTTATGTTGTGGACCACATTTGTGTCATGGTACCCGTATGTCCGATTTTAAAGTTGTTGAAACATTGTGTTGGCGTGAACGCCAAATGAATGCGCATATTTTTTGTACGCAAAGTATGTATGTAAGTATGTTGTTTATCTACTAGTTTTGCAATGTGACGTAAGGTGACCACTAAATTGTTAAAAATATTTTCATGTTGAAATTCTTATTAAATAACTGAGACTAGACGTATTATTTATGTTACCTCCCAATTATAGTATTATTTTTTCCTTATATACAAATGCACCCCTTTATAGCCAGCCTTACTTATTCATATGTAACTCCACTTGGGGAGAGGACTTTCATCCACCGCATGTGAAGTTCATAAAACGATAAACGATTACTTAGCAACTTTCCCGTCACCCACGCTACTTTTTAAAATTTCCTCAAAATACACATTTTTTTATCTTATCCATTCATCCTTTTAAGATTCACGTCTCACTTATATAGTCCTTTTTCAAGGTTTCGCTTAAATATCCAACATTTCAATTCATACGTTGTATTTACTTGTAAGGAACAATAAAAATTCAAAGGCTCAGAAACATAATGTGTAGATTAATATACACAAATCTTTTAAACTTGGTATATATCAAATTCTTAGGTATTTTTTTATGATACCAAGTGACAGGACAAGCAAGCCGTATGCCTGGTGTTAAGCGACACGTCTGTCCATAGCAGTTGCCGTGCCACTTAGAGCTTTAAATCGCAAAGATCTGAGGAACTGCTACTGCGACAAAGCCTGTCACCCTGCGACATAAGTTGACAAACCCCATGTGCCTGTGATTTCAACATCACTCTTACCCTTCAAAACCGAAACACAGTAATAATGCTCACATTACTGCTTGGCGGCAGAAATAGTTAAGATGACAGTACTTCCCTGGACGAACTCTTTCATAAGGAGCTCTACTGCTAATAAAAATTGCCACCCAGTCTAGGCAGAGAAAACTAATCTGAAATTTACCCTCCTAGGTTTTAGCGATTGATATACATTGGAAAAGATATAATTTCGAGTTCTTAGGTTTTTCGCGATTGTTACACATAGGAAATGAAACTATTTTTCCGGATTTAAATCGCGTATATTCGTTTTTTCAAACAAACCGACGTTTCGGGCCCTATACAGGTCCCATGGTCACGGTTGACTGAGGTGGTACAGTCGTCAACCAGTTATGTCTAATATTGATGCAAACCACCCTATTTTTTTCACTATAGTTACAATAGTTATTAATTAAATACCTTATTTTTAATTTTACAATGAAAACGTTCCAATTTACGCTACATTAAGTTTTACAAATTATTTTATTGAATGAATTTTTTTTAAGTTCAATTTATTATTAATTAATAATAGAAATTGGAATAAACTAAAACATATTAATTAGTACTGCAGTCTTATATGTCTGTTTGGGATTTTTCATAAGAGGAAATACAGGATCCCAAACTGGTGGTACTGAGAAACCATCTTCCCTGTTGAAATTAGTATGTTTTTTAATTTCAATGGCCCCTCGCAGCATCCTGGGTAGATAACGGACTTCTTTTGCAAGGACCTGGGGTTAGTCAAACTTCATTGAATGTGTAGGTTGACATCCATGACATGCTCGCAGACTTCGTATCTGAAATCGATTTTCAAACAACTTTACGTTTCAGTCTTTACCAAATACCTGCTATCAAATTTCAAGATCTTTTTCTGGTACCGTTTTCATTTAATAAGTGAACCTTTTTCACATTTTTTGGTATACATACGTAGCTCCGTTGTATATTTTCGTCTAACTAAATAAAGATTCAATGCTAGAATAGCGAGATCAATGTCGAACGCGATGCGTATTGGTGCGAAAATGTCACACTTTGTCGTGGGAATTGAATTTGGCACATATATTTACATTCGGATAAAAATTTCGCCTTTGAAGAGAGACGTTCAGCGTCCGCCCACATATGAAGTCATACTTACATACTATAGAGCTTTACGTTTGATCGATGACTTCGCACAGTTGCTACGATACATTATATGCGAAAATTCTGCCACCGTGCCAGCTCTCTCCTTTACTTACCGGAAATTTCCTTTACCCCGCTCGAGCCTTATTACCTAACCTTTCCGTTCCTTCCGTAATGTCGTTACAGTCGCTAATTCTCTCGAACTCGGTAATATCATTAACTTAAATACTTGAAATTGCCTCCTTGACTCCTCCAATAAGTCATCAGGTAACACCCGGTCCCTTGACGGCTATACTATTTTGGCTCAAGAACCATTTTCGAACGAGAGAATTGAAAGTATAATAAAAGTTTCTCTACTACATCGTAAATCTTTTGGAGTCGTTTATGTCTAGTCGTTTGTTTTCGACAGTGCTGCTCAATAATGAAATGGATTGGATTATAGTGATACAGGTATTCGTGATTTGAGTTACATTGCTTGCAGAATTTAAAAATGTACCTATGCTGACATTCTTGACGGTAATGGTTTTTGTTTCCGATATGAATTGAATACCTAAATATATGTACGTCTAGAATAACAAATAATACGCAAGATTACAGAATACACTTACTGAAAGAATTGTCCACATATAACTGAAAATCAAATGTTTCTTCTAAAAAAACTCCGCTGTGTTTACTCTATGGAAGGTATGTTCTATAGTAATCAGGTTTTAGCTTTTGAATTTTTATTCGTAATTCGTAATCGTATAATTTTGAATTTATTGAAATATTATCAATGTATACATTGATTATATATAATGTAGTGACTTTTAGAGCGATTACACACGGCGACTTTGAACGCGATGCAGTCGCTAATCGTCTTTACATACACGCGCGATTTTAAGCAGCGATGCAAGCGCGCTACAGCATTGATACAAATGCGCTATTGCGTCGGTAACACTGTAATTTGTAGGCGATTGCATCGATGCAATCGCACGTTTGTATCGATCCAGTCGCCGTGTGTAACCACTCTTATGATTTCATATATAAATATCTCCGGTTTGTAGATAAAAAAGCAGTGAAAATTATTTTAACTAATACAAAGATTAAACAAACACAAAGAAATATTCCTTCGATCTGATTGGACTGGAAACCGCTCCTGTTGCGTTACAGCTAAAGTAAATATAGCAACGAAAGTATTTTAATTTCACCTTAGTCTCATTACTTGCAGGAATAATCCTAGATAGTCTCGTTTTCAGAGTCTTGAGAGCACTTTTACTCTACTGTTCAACGGCTTTTGGCAAAAACGAAAAGTCCAAGAAAAAACCTTTTCTTTCCCTTTGAACTGCGTTTCTACAAAATCTCAAGATATGAATTTCACTTTGAGCTACCGGGATTTTAGTTTAATAGGTCGACTGTGAAAGTCTTGTGTACCGGGGTAACTTTAGAAGCGAAAGAAGTGTATTATATTTCAATATCTACCGTCAAGGTTTGGTTCTGAGTAGCTTACCTCCAAACCTTTTAAGGTTTAGCGATAAATACAATAAGCAGAGAAGTCTGACCGTCCTTAAGTAAAACTTTAGAGGTTAAGCAAGACTTTTAGGCCAATTTAACCAATCAGGAGACAGTATAGCGTTTGAGTAGCGTCCTAATTGATATTTTAATCATCATTTTAATCTCATTATAGTTCTGTGTTCAGAACTTTAATGATATTTTTCAGCTTAGTGGCGAGTACAATAGACAATAGAATTTTGATTCATAACTAAAAAAGAGCGCTTTTATGATATGGTTTATGAAATTATAATTGACAGATTAAACAGGAGTAGAAAAAAACATATAAATATTGCTGAGTTGTTTCTAGACACCACGGAGTTATGATTGTATTGATATAGCACGTTCTGTAAGCGGAGGAGAGTAGGCAAACTCCGTATGCTTGCATCTGGTGTTTGTGATCTGTCTTCGCCCCAAGCGGCATGCGACTTTCGTTTGCTATTAAAATCTGCTAGGCGTCGTCCACAGATGCCTCAGAGCCTATCCAATCTCGCTCGTAAACTGCCTCCTTTTCTTTTTCACTGAGAAAATTAAACCTAACTTGCAAGCGCTCAAGTGAAACTTAACTGCGCGGCTGATGCAGCAAATTCGTCCCACTTTCATTCATCTGTAGTATTCATGACAAATTAGAACCGTCCGCTGTGACAAATAAGATACAATTTATTTTGTTATTATTTTCGTACAAATTCAAGTAAGCAGTAGAGCTCCTTGTGAAAGAGTTCGTCCAGGGACGTACTACCACCTTACCTATCTCTGCTGCTAAGCAGTAATATGAGCATTCCTCGATCTGGTTTTGAAGGGTAAAGGTGCTGGTGATATTACAGGCACAGGGGTCTTGTCAAATGTCTAGGGTGAGGGGCGCGGTGGCAGTGCCCCTCAGATCTTTGGGATTTAAATCTCTGAGTGACATGTCGTTTACCACCAGGTGCACGACTTGTTCGTCCCGTCACTTGATACCATAAAAGAAAAATAGATCTACAAAGTTGATGTAAGTTAAACGAAAGTGCAGTCCCACTCAACCGCTCTAAATCTTTGTAGTAATTAATCACTTGCGCTATTTTAGCAATGCGACTATCTGTGGACTTGCCAAACTATTTAATTGCTCTCAACTAAGTTCCACGACATACTAAACTAGTAACTTCGTCGAGTGGTAGGGAATGAATGATTCATTTTAACTAAAGTGCAATTATTAGATAACTTGTTTTGTCAATATATTATGCTCGGGTAGGCCATTAGGGTTATTGCAATAATCAAATCTTTAGCGCGTAGGACCAGTAACTGTCGCATAATCATTATGTAATTTGAGATCACTGTCCGTTGCCTCACTTACCAGGATATTACATATTAATTTGTGTGTGTATATGTATATATATATATATATATATATACATATATACAAATGCGCACTTATACTTATATAAAGTATAAGTGCGCATTTGAGCTCCATTTCACCTCCATTTCACCTGATGGAAAGTGACGATGAGGTCGATGATGGAGCATGGACACCTAATAATGCCTATTCACGCTCGCCTTGAAAAGACCCAAGTTATAACGTTCACTTTTCTACTCCTTTTCACTGATTCTGCGAAACGCATTTTCATTTTTAGGCAGTTGTTCATGGATTTCTTTAATTAAATTTAATGGAACTTTATATTAGAATATCATTTAGACCTCTGATGTACCATAATCCAGTATAATACTAATTATACAGGATTTTATTTTTACGGGACTAAGTGACGTGACCAGCAAGCGACACTTTTGTCCTTAATAGTTGTAATGCCACTCAGATCTTTAAACAAGTCAGACAGACAAGCCCATGTGTCTGGTAAAATAAAAAGTAAAAAATAAAAAGTACTTTATACGTGCGAATAACATACGTAATATTATTATGTAATACGTGTAAAAAACGAAAAAAGTGTTTGATAGTAATTAATTTAAAATTTAATACATTTAACTACCTAACACCGAGTTCTCGTGGGGCGACTACGAATTGGAAACCGGTGGTGCGCTCGCTCCATGTGCATTGATAACCTTATCAACGTCGGTACTGAACCGTTCAACTTCAAAGAGACCTTTGTCTAGTAGTCTACGGGTTGAGATGATCAATAATTTACTTATAGTATTTATTTACAAAGGATGCGTATGAATGTTATTTTTATTTATAAATTTGTATTTCTAAAGCTCCAATGACTTGAGTGAACTTTCCATTCATACGACTGTCTATTGCATAAGCCAGTGTTCACACCATTTAACACAAAACCTACTGGCTGAAGTCATATATATATTATACCTTCTTATTTTTATTGGAATTGAATTATTTTTCCTGTGTAACACAATGATGTAAATAAATATTACATGCAGTTGGACAACCTAAAAGTCAAAGTGATGGGACGAACAAGTCGTGCAACTAGTGTTAAGTGACACGCCAGTCCATAACAGTTGCAATGCTACTCTATGTTTTAAATCACAAAGATCTGAGGGGTACTGCCACTGCGTCCGACACTCTGAGACATAAGTTGACAAGTCCCATGTGCCTGTATTTCACCAACACCTTCAAAGCTGGAATACAGTTATGCTGACATTACTGCTTGGCGGCAGAACTAGATAAGGTGGCAGTACTTCCCTGGAAGAACTCTTTCACAAGGAGCTCTACTGCTACTAAAAATCTCTACTGCTATTAATAATAAACACAGAGTGTAATGTTTGATGATTTGGCCTTATCGCTTAATTTGTGGTCGGGTTTGGCGTAAAGGCCTCCACTAACAAGTGGGATAACATCCTCTATTTGATTACCTACGCTTTGCATATCTAATCTGGACAAAGGCAAACCTATGCCTCAATTCCTGCTTATAATACTGATCCATATATCATACATACATATAATCATACATACAACATATCCACCTCGATGTCTAATAACCTTCTCTAGAAAAGAGTGTTTTGGCATAAGATTCCATGCTTGGCAGCCTTGAAAAAAATATAGAATTGCTAATTAGAAGGTTGTAAATGAGTAATAATAAAATGAAAATAAAAACTATCATTCAAACTAATATTATAAATAAAACTCTGTCTGTTTCGTTTTAACGCCTAAGCTGCTGAACAAAATTCAATGAATTTTGGCATTGAGATGAATGAAACCTAGAAGAAGGACATAGGCTATCTTTTGTCACAAAAATAAATCTTAAATGGGGTGAAATAGGGGATGAAAGTTTGTATGGAAAATCAATAATTTTTCAATTAAGCTACTCAAAGTACTTATCCTATTCAGACAAAGATGCGGGCACCAACTAGTTATAATATAAAGCTTAAAATGCGTTGTTACCCTTTGCATTTTGTACTAAAAACTCTAACGAAATTATTTTCTTGTTAGCATTGCCGCGATGCTAATTGCAATATACGGGTAAAGTGACACTATTTTTTAAATGCAGTTACAATATATGGTTCTGTATATTTAAATTATGAACGCAGTTTTTGAAATAGAAAATTTGACGGCAGAATATGTCATAGCCGGATAGTGTTGTAGCCGTTACATAATCCCGCTCAATGACATTTTGTTTCAATTTTTACTTCATATTCTATAGCTATTTGAACTTTGAAAAATGAATCGTAACCTAGAGCTACAGGGTTCGTTATATACATTTCAACTTTTATGATTTTCACTGTTTCACACATTAATTTAAAATCAGAACTTAATAATGTATCAACATATTTTACCTCAACGTTTCGGACGTGTTCCAGCGTCCATGGTCTCGAAGGGACTGCAGAGATCTTATAGGCGTGCGAGTTTTCTTAGCTACCCGCATTTGGTCTTCTTTACTTATTTATGCATCAAGGTTGTCACTAGACCGACACGCAACACTCACGATATCCGGCGACTTGTCGTGCGATACTTGATGTCGCTTACATTTGCTGATGACTAGGTCCCACTAGAATGAAAGCTTAAAACCGTCCTGTCGGTTGAAATTACGTTATTTTTTAATTTCAAGCTTCACGTACAATTCTACTATAGAAATGACGTTCTTTAGCAAGCATCTAGGGATTATGAAGCTCAATTCAATCTCTTCGAGACCATGGACGTTGCAATATATCCGAAACGTCGAGGTAAAATATGTTTATACACAATTATGTACCGATTTTAAAATCAAATAAAGAGTTCATTATAATTTTCATTGAAAGTGCTAACGGAGTGGTATATTACTGGCTTTTTAAATTTATTGCCACGATTGCACAAATGTTAAGGCGGGGACCACTGAAAAAGGAAAGAATATTTATACGGACAGTATAGACTATAGACTGGCGCGTAGTCCTTACTATGGTTCTCGTTACAAATGTGGCTGAATTTTGAAAACCATGACTCTTGCTGTGTTTGATTGGTTAGGCATAACATTTTTATTGCATTTGCTTTACCGTTGTGTTTGTTATTGTTGAAAAATAAAAAAATCCTTCTATTCTGTTTTTGAGTAATCGTTAACACATGTCTTCACGCAAATTTGTGTTGACGAACCAGTATTCGGGTTATGACATAGAGATAGATAGATAGATAAATGAACGTGCCAAAACCATAGAGAATACAGCCTATTATGGAGGTATATATTTATGGATTTGAAAGGGATGTTTGTATACAATTCTAAAGTCTAACTTTCGCGGTTAGTTTTACACAAAAGTTTTTCATTTTTTGAATTTTTCCATTCGACTGTTACAATTTTCCAAGCGTAGCTTACGTAGCTTGTTAAACATTTAGTTTTTAAAGCAGCTAATTACATAGCTTTAATATATTAGAACTTTTATACACAAATACATATAGCTTTTATACATACGACATATCCTAACGCGAAGCGCGTAGGCCTACGGCGTAGCAATTTCACTATAGAGCGTAGCGCTATTGTACGGAAATCCAGATATGTCAGCTATAGCGTGACTGTTTCAAAGACACTGAACAGTCCGGTGCTCAGTCATAGTCAGTATATTTCTGATTAATATTTTTCAAACATGAATAGCGGGTATCACTTTTCAAAGCCATAAAACTATTACAGAACAATGGACATGAAATATTGTCAGAGTTTAATTCTGTTCTGATCCACGAGTGTCTTCAAATGGTTGTCATAAATCAAGCGGCTGACCGGCTGCACTATTGGGTGTATGCGGGGTTCTAATTAATTTCACGAACTCGAGACATTAATAACGCGCTCCAAGGCCTCTTGCTGGTTTCATCTTAAACTCGATTATGTGCAGCTCGTCTCCGACAAACCGCGTCAACGCGACAACCAAATAAATTAAAACCCCCCCTAATAACCCCTGATAAATTGTTTCCTCTTCCGATCCACTTATATGAAATAGTCTCCCTTTAAAAGCTTTCGAAAACGAATAAAAATAATAAATTCTACGCTCGCCTTTTTGTTTTATTGATTGCGCTTCAAATGGAAATAATATTTTTTGTACCACCAATTGTTTTGTTGTAAATGACTTTCAATATGTTTTTATAAAGGGCCTTTATGCCTTTTTTTTACTTTTCAATATTTTTTCTCCTTTTGCCGTTTAGCTTGATAATTTGAACAATGCGTTAAAGGGAGATTTGTAGTACTTGAATTAATTAACCTACCCATTAGGATAATACGAGCCGGGTAGTATTCATGTGAAGCTTAAGCGGTGTTCTCTCTACAGTGGAAGATAACAGGTCCGGACTTTAGGGACCGATTTGATGCCCATACACAGTGACAGTGAAATCACTTCCTCGTATTACGATTTCCATATCATCGCCGCTGTCTTCTAGTACGTCAGACAGAGATTATGGAACCCCAATTTCTACAATGTGCTGCCTTCATTCGCATCAGTCTTTAACTTTTTTGTTTGAACGTTTGAACTTTTTAAACAACTTCCTGAATCTGATGGAGGTAGGTTAATACGCTTTAAGTAGACGGAAACCTAACACGTCAGCGTTCGTTTTTTAAAATTTTATCTCACATCTCGGTATACTTAGTGAAATAGTATTTGGGTTTTGAAATAATTCAGGGCCCTTGCAAAAGCAAAGGAGGACCTTTGCTTCGGGCCTGCAGGGTAATTGTGACTAATTGCGTCATCGTCCACCCGTGGCGTCACACTGAGCGATTGTCCCGCTAACTCGGCTCGACTTCCGCAATCATTGTCCACTCCTCCTATCTGTGGATCCCCAATTTCTAAATTCTAATCAGATATCCATTTCTCCCTAGCACAATCACATCACTGATACAAGTTAATATTAGTATCTTGTAGAATATAATGCAATTGTCCAGTTACCTGTATAAGTTTCACAACTCGAGGCAAGTTTTCTAAAAAGGATGTACGCCATAGCCCTCTACGTTGATTCGATACAATTTGTAGACTTTATACGTCTTTGAAGAGATTTAAGTAGATATATTAACAGGATTTGAGTATTAGAATGCCTTTATGCAACTTATGGAGGTCAATCATATTGGTTAGGTATCGAGTAACTGTCACTTAAAAATATGTTAGACATTTTAGTACTTACTACCAAAGTAACGTTCTCTTATAAAATGACTTTTTTTTATGCAAAAAAGCTCATAGATAAATTTATAATATAAAGAGAACCCCTAGAGTTTCTGTAATTATCATTCTTCTCAGGGGAATCTGCCTTACGAATGAGAGACCTTACCTATTTCTGCCGCCAAACAGTAATATTGTTATGTTCCGGTTTTGAAGGGTAAGGGTGCTGGTGAAATTACAGGAACATGGGACTTGTCAATTTATGTCTAATGATGACGGGCGCAGTGGCAGTGCCCCTAACATTTTATTGTGATTTAAAGCTCTGATGTCACTGCGTCTGTTACGGACAGGCGTGTAGCTCACCATCAGGCGGACGACTTGTTCGTCCCGTCACTTGATATTATAAAAAAATACTATCAGAGTTTAATTAATGTAACAATTAATTTCAAGTTTAATTTGCTTACTAAATTAAAAACTATACAAAGGTTATTTTATAAAAAAATATACAGCTTCCAGGGTGATATAGCTCATTTGAAATGTTCCTATCTACAATAAATTTTAAAATAAATAATAATAATAACGCACACACTCAACATAGCCCCGTACTAGGGAAACCCTGTGTCGCTGGTGCCATGGACTGCGTGGCAGTCCGGGATGGTAACCGTTCGGCCATGGAGGCAGTTATATTAAATATTTGTAATGATAAGCGTAGACAGATATCTATCTATCTGCAAAGAGCAATCTCAAGAAATACTCTTAGATCCTTTTCAGGGAAATCTTACTTATGAATTAGTAATGTTGCTGTTGCTCACCTGTAAAATATAGATTTTGAAATGTTTTGAATACATTTGCTTTTTATATGTTACTTAAAAATACCAAAGCATCCTGATAACATTTTAATGTTATCCATCTCAAAATTCACTTGCAATCTTATCAGGATGGCTAGTGAAAGGATTAAATCCATTTTGCACGTAATATTAAAGCCTTCAGGATGCGGAACTCGGCGTTATTTTGAAGCATTATGATTGATAGTTGAGATTGAGTTAACTTGTTTTCGCAGTACAGGGAAGAAAGACGATCGATCCAGGCTCTCAGAGCAACGTTATCATAGAATTTACCGCGGCTTGTACATGCTAAATTTGCATCATTGTTATTTTTGTATGTATCAACCCTTAATTGTTTTGCCCTGGACAAAAGCAATAAAATAAATTTATTCCACATTTATGGTCACCGACAATGATTCTAATGTACTAAAAGTAGATACCGATAAAGAGGACATTGTGTTTGTTCATATAAAATAATGGCCAGAGTATTTATGTAAGCTTATCTTTTTTCTGGACCAAACTGCGCACTTCTTTTTAGTTTTGTATACAGCGGAGCCTCTTAACGTCTATCGCCACCATCGGTAATGGCTCTCCTGTATCGTTGTCTTAATCCTCAGGGACAATTATAGATGATATTTTTTGTGCGATCAATCTTGGTTATCAATAGTGCGAACGGCCCTACTCACTCATTATTATTTTTTATTTATAAATAAAAAAGTGCGTATTTGACCCCCGTCTCTTTTAATGGAAAGTGACGTTGAGGTCGACGATGGAGCATGCACAGTATCGGGTTTTTCAAAAGGGACACAACATTTTGTATTTCAATAAAACACAGAATAATTGAGATATCGAGCTGAAATGTATTCTAAGTGCAGTACGCATGTTACATTTGAGAATGGAATTACATCTCGTTCATATGACCACCGGGAGCATTGGCAATTTCGCGTTTGATATTGTTCTTTCGCTCATTTGACTTTGTTAGCTTTTTGACGTAAACCAATGACCTAATTCAAGAACTACCTATTTTTTATAAGGTTTTTCGATTGTTACACATTACAAATAAAACTTTGATCTAAATCGCATATATTTGTTTCGCGAACTGTATCAATGAGTTAAACGGTGAGTGTTAACAACGAGTGAGCAAGGCCAAAGCAAATGTGCTTACAGTTCATTCGTTTTTATTACACAACACGTAGCTACTAAAGCAAACAAAAGGCGCCAAAAATAATCACATTTAAATTTAGAATTTCAATATAAAACTAAAATTACTATAAAATATATACAAAAGAGATTTGTAGCGACTGCTACGATTCGCTACAATTTGTTTTTCCAAACAAACAACCAATTTTACAAAAAACATCTTCGTGACAAGATAATTAACTTTTATAATGAGTAATTGGAATTGCTTTACCATCGTTTTTAGTCTCCAAAACAGATGACCCCTATACTGTGTGTACCAACCAGTGCAGCAAATTAAGACCGGGGAATACCACGTTAGGTAAGTAAGGTAGTGGACTCAGAATACTCAGAAAAATTTCGTTCCACAAAAATTGCGTTGACACCAGCTTCCAAAGATTACAATATATCGGAGATTCCGAAACTTTAAAAACCTAGTAAGGCACTCCTAGTCTTATTCGTGACCATCCTAAAATCTTTTAAGTGACAGTAGGTATTTGACACTTGCTAGATTTTAAATTAGTTAAAGTGCCTGACTGGGTATTTGTATTGACAATTAGTGGTAAGTGGAAGTTTACTTAGTCCTCTTATTAATATAATTAGTGAAACAAAATGAAATTTTATGCCATATTTTCGAATGCAATAACTAAACCAGAAACCAATACTGTCTTATAATGTTGTAAATGTATATATGTACAAATTTTTGTAAAACATATCATTAGCAATTATTTATTATTCATTCAAACACATTTAATTTAAATACCTCGAGGCACTACTGCGGTATTGCGAGAATGTTAACGCAAATACACTTTCATATTTATCGCGCTACGCTTTTAACAAGTACTTGGATATATCTTTGATTTTTATGCTCCAGATTCCTTGCCTTAGATTAAGAAACTGGCCGTATATTATTCGGATAAGGTTTAGGGTCGCCCTTACGATTAAATGTTTTTATCGCTCATTTTTTTGGAATAAATACTTGTCGTTACATGATCTATTACTTTAACATTTCTTTTAAGTAACCCTTTGCCTTCTTGAAACCTTTTTTATAAAGTATCGCTTATATAGAATGTAACAATAAAAAGGTACACGTCTCCAAGAGCTAAATAGAAAAAGTTTAAATGTTGGTTTGTGCTACCCGCAGAAAGGATTTCACGATTTAATTAAAGTAAATATTCTGATTTATGTCTATAATAATAGAAAAACTTTTTACGGGAACGTTTGCTACAATAAGTTGTAATGATTTGTTAATAAATCGCACGTTTAGAATGAAAATGACCTAATTCAAAATATGAATAATATTTGTTTATACCGTAAAACGACTTTAAAAATCAGTGTTCATGAGGTTGTTAATATGGAACTGACAAATAAAAGCTGGAACGGCACAGATTCTCTATATGTTTGAAATTACACTCCCGCGTCGGTATGTAAAAGCCGCATTTAGTGTTGAAACTGCATCTGCAAATACTACACGCCACCACCTTTGGTGAAAAAGTGACGTATTACCAATTGTTACAACTTAAAGACTTATTTTGCGAATTCCCAAAAAGTTGAAATTATGTCTTGGGTCAATTTCATTCTAAAGGTGCGAAATATCTATTGATTTTGAGATTTGTTTTATTTACTTACCTAATAGTGAGCCTACGTAATTGAACACAGGCCTTCTCTCACAATAGAAGGGTTTGGGCAATAGTTCCAACGCGAATCCGTTGCCGATTGGAAACCTCACACACACAGTTTTCCTTCACCGAAAAGCCGCGGTTTTCAAATTAAATTTTGCACAATAAATTCCGAAAAACTCAGAGGTAGCAAAAGCCAGGATACGAATCCACGCCCTCTGCTTGAAAGGCGGTAGGTTAATCCATTAGGACACGGCTTCTTATTACATATAGAGGCTAAATGAAGGCTAAATAGGCCGACGATATTTTTTTTTTTTAATTTATTGAGGGGCAAACAGTTACACACATATAAAAAAAATACATATTTTAAAATTAACTTATAAATAAACCCATAGTCCCCTAAATATACATTAAATAAACACGGAAGAAATAAAAGTATGTATGTGGTCTATGATAAACAATTTCAAGTTATGAATAGATATAGCCACAGACATATAGACATAACACATACAACACAAACAACTCGTGCACAGGAACAACGGAACAGAAAAAACATATTCAGCAAAATGCGTATTTCGTCGTGTGAATACTGCAAGAGTGCACACAGAGGTAACTCGCTGCGCTCAGGACCGGTCGTGTCATTACGTAACGGAACACAAGTCGTAATTGAATTGAATTGATATTAGCAAAGCAATCGTAAAAACCTAAATGCAAATAGCCCAAGATCACAAGCGCCATGCAAACGCGGAGGCCCACACACTCAGCAGTGGGTTATTAAAGATTGAAGAAGAAAAAGAAGTACAGAGACTAGGGCCCTTACATTACATTCTTCGTTCCTCCATCGCATCATTATTTTAATACATGCCCTTTTTATACTTGTTGTTACTTTTGACCTGGCGTTTTTGAGTGTATTCTCAATCTTGTTGAGATATGTGTCTTTTCCCCAAGTTCCAATCCACATTCGTTCTATAAATTTATTCCGCTATTTTACAAGCCTCCATGTGTTCCATATGATCAATTCTTTATTTACCAGAAAGTAAAGAAGTAAAATAAAAAAGAGACATCTTAAATAAAGCTGAGTAGGGACCCACTGCAGGTTAAACCGTTAAATTGATGATAACACTTTGGGAAAAACGCACCTGAGACCAATATCATTGAACCGAGGATAAACCCTTTACTTTCGTTTTTGTACCGTGCGTACTAAGTTACGATGTTTTCTTAATCATGTCAAGAATACGACCCGTGGATAAGTCAACGTAGCAGCATAATATATCACCTAGAAATATATTTCGTCGGTGTTTTGTAGAAAGTTTCCTGTTTTAAAATAATGCAGTTTTAAAACTTAAACTTAATTAAAATCGAAATTGAGAATTTCGTAGTTATTTGTAGCAGTAGAACTTCTTGTGAAAGAGTTCGTCCAGGAAAGTACTGCCACCTTACCTTTTTCTGCCAAGCAAGTAATATGGCTTTACTGCGTTCCGGTTTGGAAGGGTAATGTCAACTTAAGTCCCAGACTTGTCAACTTTTATCACAGGGTGACGGGGGCAGTGGCAGTGCCCTTAAGATCTTTGTGATTTAAGGCTCTGAGTGGCACTGCAACTGTTATGGATAGGCGTGTAGCTTACCACTTTATTACCTTAACATTCATGGAACTTTGCATAGCATTAATTTACTAGGTATATTGTACAAATGCGTTAGTAGTATTGTTGATTGCGAATGAATCCGGTCCCTGCAGGGACTCTTAGACGCGCTGCAACCGCTTCTAGCAATTCTATGAAAAGTGATAGTCGCGCGGCCGTCGCGCAGCGCGTTTAACAGCGGCTAATTTGAACGTGCCCTTAAGTCGCGTTCCCATTATGTCGTGACGACAGATAGTCGTGCAGTTTAGGCGATTATCACATTTCACCGCGCGCGGCGGAGCGCGATACGCGGAATCACGCGCGCGGTGGTGGAGACGCAGATCTGCGTCATCGCGCGGTTTAATCTGCGCGGGGGCAGCGGTCTAGCGGCCCCGCGTCACTTAAAATACTCGCTTCGCAGTGTATCGCCGCCCGTAGTGATTGTAGATGTAGCCGAGATCCTTCTTTGACAAGAATGGTTAATAATACAGAAACTCATTCAGGACGTTGCTGTTATACTATCTATTTGGTTTTTTGTTTACTCAAATAAAAAGACACCGAAGATATTGGATACATCCCTTTTTACGAACCACATCGTAAATGGATAATTTCAACTTCACTACAAAGATTTAAGAAAATGTGTAGATAAAATTGGTCGATTTTCAATAGCAAATATAAATTTATCGACGTCGAGATCTATTATAGAAAACTGAACATGTCCTTAAGCTTATAAATCTGCGCGGTAGTGCGGAGCGCAGTGTGCCATACCCTGCGGTTCGCCGCGCCCCTTCGCACGGGAGGCGCGGTAAAACCGCGCGCGTCGCTCCCCCGCGCGGAGAAGCGTTGTCGGTGTGTTCGACGGCGCGTGTTTTCCATACAAACTGAGGTACTTCAGTACAACGTTAAAAAACGCAGCTCCGCGGTCCGTCACAGGGCGCGCTGCAGTGTGATAATCGTATCGTGTAGTGTCATGGGGGCTACTCTCAATCTCCGTACGACATCCATCCGAAAGAATTACTGTCAAATAAGCAATACTTGACCAAATGAAAAGACGCATATATTTAAATGAAGTACAACACGATTAATTGTTGTTCACGATTTTTTTGACGTTATGACGACATATTGTTGTGACAATGGGAAGTGCTAGAACGACAGTCGTTCAACGAGAAATAAAAATCGACGATTACGATCAAAACGTGACGACAGAATATCGCCGCTTCAAACTTTCTGTCGTGCAAACGACATGACAGCGCCGCCAACCGATAAATTGTCGTCTCGATCTAGTGAGAACAGCTAGACACGTTAGTCGTTCAACGATAAAATAGACGACCACGACACAGTCACTACATATACTCGTGGTATGAGAACAGGCTAGACGCGACAGTCCGTCAACGATAAATGAAACGTTATGACATAAAGGGAACGCACCCTTAATTATAACTCATATTTAGAAAGGTCACAACAAGAAGCATTTCACAAAATTATAACCGCAACATACTATTTTCAGAGTTGTTCAGATAAAGTTCATTTTTCAAAAAGTTGGATTGCTTATTACAAAATATGACAAGTTTGAAATATCAGCAATACTCCTAAAAACGCTCTCAACTGATTCTCTGTTCTTCCGTTACAAAGGACATTAATCATGCATCCGAAAAATGGGCATTTACTTTGTAACGAAAACTTCTAACTAACGACTTTTCGTGTGTACTTCAATTATTATGACATTTATCAGAAAGTTCCTAGAAAGAACGTGAAAAATGTGGTTTCGTCATTATCGGAATATAGCTGGTTTATTTCAAGCCTATGGGTTATTTGTAGTCGTTTGAAGTGGCAATTGAGAATTTTTTACTGTATACTTTTAGTACGTTATAAAGCATTTCAATCGTGATGATTTGTGATTGATTGATGAAATTTTAGAATGAATGAAAAAATGTGCTATTATTTAAATTCTCGTAAAAAAGAACGTTGTATGCGTGCCTGTTTCACCTGGAAGTACATTTATTAACAACATAGTGAAAAAGCATAACTTTAATACTTTACAAAATCCTGGCTCAGTGTACATATAGTGCCATTGAAGCAAAGTAATAAAAAGAGTGTTAAAAATGTATAAAACCGATGTCGTTTTTACTGAATTTAAAAGAACGATCTCATGGAGGATGAAATTGCACGAGGCTTACGGATTGACAGCTGCTTTCATCATATTCATGGATATTAAAATTTAACACGAAAATTATTGTGTTACATTGTTTTGTTGCATATTTAAACGTCAGTACGTTTTATCCTCACGATCAGAGGTTCTTGCAGCATGAAGTATACTTCCATTGTACATACAGCGAGAAATAGTATTAAATTACATGTTTTTTCGAGAAATGAAATCAAAGTACAACGTACATTAACAACTAAAACACAAAGGTCAAATTAAACTAACGAAATTGGAACCCCGCGGCATGATACCCAAAATGCTGTTACCATTTTCAATTAATTTGGTTGCTCAATACAATTACGAACATATCAGAATCATAGATTTTAGGTAACAAAAAGTTTGGTTCTCTATCGTATATCCGCGGGGTTTTCATTTCATCCACAATGTACTTTTTAAAAAGAATAATTTATGAACAAACCTTTCAACTAGCTGCTGTGATTAATGCGTTGCTAGTTAATTTAAATGTGTCGATTAAAGTCTTTAATTAATATTGGCTTGTAATATACAGGCACATGGGACTTATCAACTTATGTCTCAGGGTGACGGGCGCAGTGGCAGTGCCACTCAGATCTTTGCGGTTTTAAGCTCTAAGTGGCACTGCAATTGTTATGGACAGGTATGTCGCTTACTACCAGGCGCACGGTTTGTTGGTATGCAATGCCACCCAGAGCTTTAAATCGCAAAGATCTGAGAGGCATTGCCACTGCGCCCGTGACCCTGATACATAAGTTGACAACTTCCATGTGCCTGTAGTTTCACCAGCGCTCTTACCCTCCAAAACCGGAACGCAGTAATGCTCACATTACTATTTGGCCGCAGAAATAGGTAAGGTGACAGTACTTTCCTGGACGAATTCTTTCACAAGGTGCTCTATTGTTATTAAACTGCCATATATAGTTATTTACACTTTTAATTATATAACATGAAGTACTATGTATAGCGTAGTACATATAACATAGGACATACATACACAAATATGTAATAGACTTACAACAGAAGAAAAGCAAGATGTTAACAACACGTCTTTTAATAAAATTACTTAATAACAGTATCCTTAAAATTGAAAGACATTACTCGACGTGGGACATAAAATTTGAAGCCAAAGAATGCAATGGCTCCCGCTACTGTTCATTCCAGAACACAGAACTGCTGCTTTTCGGTAGAAGTAGAGCGGTGGTACTTAACCCTTGCAGGTTTTTTGGAAAAGCCTACACCTTTTTCTTTCTATATTATAATAAAAGTACGGGCTCGTTTAAACTAAAGCATCCCTTATAAAATTCGCGACTACTCTACGTCGCCAAATTGTTTTTGAAACCCAGAACAGTCGATGTTATCCTTATAATACAGTCAACATCCTACAAGCAACTACATTTACGCCGTGGCCATGTGTACGCTGTGACACTTGACAAATTACATAATGATTTTGTTGCCGGCCCTGCCGAAGGTTTTGTAACTTAATTTCCAACTTATATATGCTAAGTGAAAAAGTTCTTGACGTCCTTTTGCTTGTAATAAGTTTCATTTTTAAAGATTTCTTTCTCAAAATATTGACTAAACGGATCTCTGTGCGCTTTAAATTAATGGAGAAATATTCTCGTAACGGTTAAACCAGCCGTGAATTTAAATTTCGTATCCTAATAACTCTTCTTGTCTTAATTGATTGGCTCTGGTTTCTCGATTAAGCAAGGAATTAAAACTTTTCTAAAAACGTAAGATACTTTCCGATAATCTTTCCGATTTCCGAGGAAAATAAATGAAGATACTTTATCATTTTTCTTGTTTTTTTTTTAATGTATATTCCTCCATGACTTCTGTAAATGATTGATGATTTATTTCTGAGTGTAATATTTTTCGAATTGTACTATTGTATGATTTTCAGAATACGAATTTTAAGTACTATCGAAATACAAAACAAACCGCTATTAATAATAAAATTTGTAGATTGTGAGAAAAGTCTGTGGTAATTTAATTCAACCATTAAACATAATTCGCAATCACATGATCATTGTTAATCTCGCATGACTGCGTTAGCGCAATGTGGTTAAATACGCATGTTAATCACCTATCCCATCTGAGGTAATAATACGCTTAGTGTTATGAGCACCTGCCCTAATTGACAAAATCCAAAACGATTATATGAAAAATCGGCTGTTCCATTCTTACGTTCTAGTTGTAGATAAATAGATTGGTACTTCTCGTGTTCCTAAGTTTTGACAGAAAGTAAAAGTTACACAAAAGTTTAGTTATAATTTTAAAATGTTCAGATAATGATAAGTTTTCTGTTATAATATCAAGTGTCGGGACGAACAAATCGTGTGTCTGGTGGTAAGCTACACGCCTGTCCATAACAGTTGCAGTGCCACTTAGTGCTTCAAATCGCTAAGATCTGATGGGCACTGCCGCTGCTCCTGTCACCCTGAGACATAAGTTCACAAGTCCCATGTGTCTGTGACTTCTTCAGCACCCTTGCCCGTTAAAGCCGGAATGCAGTAATGGTCACATTATTGCTTGGCAGCAGAAATAGGTAAGGTGGCAGTACTTCGCTGGACGAACTCTTTCACAAGGAGCTCTACTGCTACTAAACACTGACCAACAACTACCAACAATTATTACTCAAAATGACTATATTCCTAATACAAGCTGTTAGACGTTCTGGCTAATCTTGAGTCGCGACACAAATCTTCTCCAGTGGGATGCGGTTCGCTGTTTTGATGAGGAGAATTCAAGTTGGATGGGACTTTTGGCAGGCTTTGAGCTCCAATTCAGTCCACAGAGAATAATCATATGGGTTAGTTTCAGGGCTTGAGGGTGGCCATTTATCCGCCGCGACGAAGCCCCGCAATTTTCCTTAAGAAAAAATTTGCTGGACTTAAGTTGTTTTACATTCCAAATTCAAATAAAAAGAAAAGAATTATACAGCTTCCAGTATTGTTTTTTTTTTTAAAGTCAAAACTTAGGTACAAGCTCCATATTTTTCTACGTTAGTTTTGATTATAGTGACCCTTCCTACCTACCCTTAGGGCATACGAGAAGGGCACTATAACCTGTGCGCGCACAGGAACCTTACAAGTTCAAGTTCTGACCCCAGATCAGCCAGTGAACAGGGTTGTCACAGACCTCTGTCACTTGACTTCATCCGGTTCTTCGAGAGGCTAGTGCATCGGGTGAGCAGTGTCCTCCTTATTTTCCAGATAGGTACCGAAGCTGTAGGCACGCTGACTTCCCGTTGCGCATTGTACAACTAGCGGTTGCCACCGCTTAGCCGTCGACTCTGAGTCCACTACCAAATCTCCTCATTGGTGGCGGAGCTGTAAGGCACGCTCACTTCCCGACGCCGAAAAACGACGTTTCTCCAGGTCCCAATAACCTAAGCAGCTGGAGGGAGCGGAGAATATCTAGCATATCCTCTACTAGCTCTCCGGGCTAGTGCCGGAGATCTCAGTCGCAGTGTCTTGCGACAATGTCCGGACATAGCTTCGAACTTAAAGGGCAACTCACTTGTCCCGCGCATCTCCTCGCTTCAGGCCCTGAACTAGACCCCTACTAAGACGCGCTAGCTGCTCACGAGACAGACGCTCCGGACACATGCAACCGGGGTAGGCAAACATGTCCGTCTCTGCAGCTAACCACAAACCCCAGCGAGTCCATGCCCAAACCAAAGGCGTATCACTGGCGGAGGGTTTGGCCCGGACGCCCGCTGTGCCCTGGTCTTGCCGTCGAGCCCGTAGTCTGTCCGGAAAACCCTATCTCTCGGGTCGGTAGATAGGGACAGACTTAGTGGACTTAGGAACATCCGAGGGATTTTGTGTGGAACATTTCTTCCTATAGAAATACATACACTTCACGCTCTTCCTATCGAAGTGGGCAGAAATCACAGCCACATTATTTTTTTCACTAATCAAAAATAAAAATTTGGATAAAAAATTATAAACGGTGATGTAAATGAAAAAATTCATGCCTTAATTTACATCGATTACAAATTTTTAATGAATTCAGTCAGTTTATACATATTTATATTAATTAGTCCATTCATTCATTTACATAATTTATAATTATTTCTACGAAATGTTTCCTACTTCATATGGTAGTGAACAAAGTAAAGTACTATATGAAGTCCAACACAACAAGGTAAATGATACTTTTATATAAGGATCTAATTTTGAAAGACTGACTGACTTTCCATAACTATAATCATCATAATAATATCCATAAACTTCTGCAAAATGACCATTATTTTAAGTTGTTAGGAATATTTTACAAATTAATTATATTAATTATAGAATTTATGTACAGCTAAGATTAATTTTATATATTGACTTTAACATGGCTATGATTATTGAAGAGTACAGTCTCCTACCACTAATATTACTATGTTTATTAGTAAAATTAACGGTGAGAGTAAATCAAGAATTGGATAAAATTAACATACTTAAGGTATTGCGTTCGAACTTACTTTGTTATACTTACTGTACGTAGTCTTTTATGTCTAGTTCAATTATCGGGGAGCACGCGTAGTTTAGTTAAGGGAAATTGAATGAACGTTGTACCTACCAACTAAGAAATTTGTATGCACAGTGTCACATATAAACTTACTAAGCACCAAGAATCCACTTGTACAATGTCAGAACATCATTCTTCGATGAATAGAGGTGCTATAAATTTCCCCGTCATGTTTGCGTCTATTGAAAGGGATTATTATTATCCTTCTTGCGTCACTCGAACAGGCAGGACGCATTGTATGTGATTTTTTACTTGCTACGTGTGGTACAACATCGTTCACTAAAATGTTTTTATTTGATTACGGATGCCAAAAGGAAGATACTGTTAGAAGTGATTTAAGGAATTTTTTTAACCGTTTCGAACTGTCCAATAAGACCACGCACGGCGTCCGTTTGCCTATCCAATTTTTTTGCCGTTCGAAATACGAGCATGAAATTCCGTGTATTTTTTCACTTTACTGTCGTCACATAATAGACGTTTTCATAGCTTTTAACGTTTTAAATCGTCGCCATACTTTCTGAAACTCGTCTAAAGCACAAAGTTACCTAAATGTAAAAAATGTAGTGTATATATAATATTTAGTAGCAGTAGAATTCCTTGTGAAAGAGTTCGTCCAGGAAAGTACTGCCACCTTACCTATTTCTGCCGCCAAGCAGTAATGTCAGCATTACTGTGTTCCGGTTTTGAAGGGTAAGGGTGCTGGTGAAATTACAGGCACATGAGACCTGTCAACTTATGCCTCAGGGTGATAGGCGCAGTGGCAGTGCCCCTCAGATCTTTGCGATTTAAAGCTCTGAGGGACACTGCAACTGTTATGAACAGGCGTGTACGCATGTCCCGTCACTTGATATTATAAAAAAAAAAATACTCCATCCTGATTTCACATCACATTTCCATCATATTCAGACACAGGCTTTTACCTATTCTTAACCCATTTGCGCCCGCCGTGCCCAGTCGAGGACACTACTTTGAGTACCCGTAATTTTTTTATATTACTATTAATACTCATTACAAAAGTGTATATGTAAATTAAAAAAAATCTTGATTTTGTTACTTAAAAATTGTTTAGAATTAAATAAAAGTGGTTTTACTGTTCCTTTTGCGGGGTTAATCTACGCACACGTGAAACGCTACAGTTAGTTATTTTTCCTGTATGTTATTACCAACAATTTTTTTTTTTACATATATTGTTGAAATATATGCGTATACTATAAAATAAAAATTATATAATTGAGTTAAATAGTGTTTTGACAACTTCAGACGGTGGTATATAACGGAGTCCCCAATTGGGGCCATTGGGCGCATATGGGGTGGTTTATTCGTTTTTCATCTATAAGTAATTTTCAACGAAATAATAACACAACGGATATTTGGCAGCCACCAGTATTACTATAGGGTTCAGAAAGCTATTGAAGCTGTAATGGATGAGAAAGACCATGATGTGGAGATAGATTTTCCTCAGAACCAAGTGCGCTCACCGATGTAGAAGTACTATACTTATGTAACGAGATCTAATAATCTACGGCAAACCGGTTATCGAACAACTGAAACTGTCTGCAAAGGAAAAACTAAGAAATATCTACAAGTACCAGATTTGTAATACACGTGAAGAGTAAAACCATGCCAGTTTTGACTATCGATTTTACCCAATCAACCAAAGTCTGTTCGTTCTATGGCTTGACAATAGTATTTTCACGATGAGCTCTGATTATGATAATGTCCTTTCCCTGGTAAAAATAAAAAGCTGAAGCGCTGTGAATAAACATAAAATTGACGTGGGTATCCCGCTTGATTTCAAACGTACCAGCAGGATAAATCAAGCTGACCAATCTTTTTGTATCGTACTGCCATTCGAGGCAAAAACTGATGGAGTGTTTTGTTCCGCTACCGGCTGGACCTAGCACTAGCTATATAATATAATATACGGCGTTTACTCCTTCTGACCAATGATACGAAGCTAGATCAGCTACAGCAGTTTAACGGTTACATCACGTCACTATACGAGACACAAATACTCGAAGTCTACATCCAGCAGCTTCTTTGGTGCTAAATCTACATACAGTACATTAGTGTTAATTACTCAGCTCTGCTCAGAAGTTGGCTTAACAGTTACGATGTGCAAATAGCTGTTGAGCCACAACAAAAATAAACGCGTTGGCAATATGAAAAGACAAATATTATTACAAATTTAAATAAGTAAGATAATGTGCAACAGACGGCCTTATTGCTATGTAGCAATTTCTTCCGGGCAACTTTAGGATAGAAATTTGGGAAATGCAAAAGAGGTGCAACCAAAGAATATCATCATAAGTATAATAAATGAAAGGATAGTGGAGAAAAGACAACTTAGGAGTTGAGGAAGTGATCCTTGATACGCCGTTTGAAGGAATCGAGACAAGGGGAAGCTTGAATCGATTCAGGGAGAAAATTCCACAGTCCGATCGCAGAAACGGTAAAAGAGTTGGAATAAAAATTAGAGATATGGTATGATTAGTGAGAGAGTATCAGAGGAGCGAAGGGGAAAGCAGAGTGTAGAAGAGTGGAAAATATTGAGCAAGGTGACTGACAAATCCGGGTAGCTAACATCTGCGTAGTCCAGTATCGGATGGAGAATGCTCTGGGCCAAAGTAATTTTAGCTTTAGTGAGCAAAAACTTTTTAATCCTTCTCAGGGAAAAATGCGCACTAAATACCCTCCTACTAAACTCAGCAACTTGCGGCTTCCAAGTCAGACATTTATCAAAAAATACCCCCAAATTCCTAACTGTGTCCAAAAAAGGAATTCGGATACCATCAACAACCACATGGGGTAAGGAGTCTAGGTCTATACGAGAAGTGAACCAAGTGCTACCTATAATAATGGATTGTGTTTTGGACAGGTTAACTTTTAGGCCAAAGGACTGACTTCATTGACGTATGGACTCAAGGTCCACATTTGTGGCATAAATAGCTATTGGTAAGTCTTGAAGAGACGATTGGGAGTAAATTTGAAGGTCATCAGCATATAGATGTTAGGAAGAAGTGAGAGAGTGTGTAAAAGAATTAATAAACAAAGAAAATTAGAGAGGAGAGAGGACGCCACTCTGCGAAACTCCGGCAGAGATATCGCACCACGTAGAGAAAGAATTCTCATTACGTACACACTGCCGTCGTCCACACAGGTAGCTTTGAAACCAATCAGTAACTGCTGGAGATATGTTAAGAGAATGCAATACTTCCAATAATAAGTCAAAGTCAACTCCATTGAAGGCATTACTAAACTCAGGGAGTGTAAGCATAGTCAAATGTTGATTTTCCATACCTAAACGGATGTCATCAGTGATTTTTGTGAGTGCAGTAGTCGTACTATGACCAATGCGGAAACCGGACTGGAGAGGATTGAAAAGGTTGTTGCTGTTTAGGAAATTAGTCAATTGATGGTGAACAAGCTTTTCTAGTACTTTCGACAGGAGAGAAAGAATTGAAATAGGACGGTAGTCTGTAGGGGTGCTCGGTATGGTTTTTTTTGGTAGTGGGATGACATAAACGTCTTTCCAGGCAGAGGGAAAAACACAGGTAGTAGTAGATGTATTAAGGATATTGGTAATGACGTGAGTGAGGAGATCGAGGAGAGGAATGATCATATTACGACTAATGCAATCACTACCTACAGCATTGGAGGCGATAGCTAAAATGTTTCTTTTAACATCACAGTCAGTAAATTAATTAAAAATAAAAGAAGAATAGTCATGAGTTGGCAAAGAAGAAAGATATTGCACTTGACTGAATAGTCAAAGACAAGCGCTGAATGAAAAATGATTATTAAGGTTATCGAGGTTCAGATTTAAAGAAGAATTATTGCTATGAGATTTACCAACTCCAAGCGACTTAAGAAAACTCCAAATTTTAGTGGGGTTACCATTTTTGATGGACTTGTGGAAATGACGTCGCTGAGCGACCCTGATCAGTGTATTGCGGCGATTTCTGACTCGGTGATGTTTTTGCAATTCTGCATCAGATGGTTCAGCGTTGTACCTGGCTTTCGCACTATTCTTCTTCTCCATAACATTACGAAGGTCACTATTCAACCACGGTGCACGAAGGTGCCTGATACAAGCAGGTAGAACCGGTGCATGTATGTCATAAAGTTGAGTGAGTAGCGACGTAAATAACTCGACCTGATTATCCACCGAATTAACACAATCCAATCAACTTCTATTCGCGTCTTCCCGCAATCGATGCTTGGTGATAAGTTCAGGAGAAGAGACGGCTATGAGGTCCAGAAAAAAGAGAGTACAGTTAGGGAAATGATGCGTAGCATTAGATGGAAGAATATGCAAGTTAGAGGAATTTGTAACAAAACGAAGACTACGCGAACGTGAATCAGTTTTAAGAAGCCAGGTATTAAAGTCATCCATCAAAATGATATGATCATAAGAAGGAGCAAAGTCTTCGAGAAGCTTTTCAAGAGCGGAGAAGTAGTGAATCCTCAGAGATGGGCAATAATAGTAAACTCCCAGAAGTAGCTTATGATGGGACAAAGTGATGTCCAAAAACAGATGTTCTGCAATATTGGGTGGCGGAGGTTAAAGTGAGTGAGTACTGAGGATTGCAAAAGGAATATGGCTACGAAGATAAATAGCTATCCCAACACAGAGGAACTAGTACGGTCGTTGCGAATCAGTTGGAAACCTGGGAGACAGAGAGAAGTAGATGCAAGACAGATTTAAAAATGTTTCGGACACAAGAATAGCGTGAATATTTTTGTTGCCAAACGTAGTTAGCATGTCCCCATAATGTCCTGAAATACTCTGCGCATTGATGTGTACTACATTGAAATTCTTAGGTACTTCTAAGAAGGTATTGTGCAGCAACTCATCAAGGGCAGGCAAACTGTGGAAGCTGTCGTCTGAAGACTCAGAGTAGCAAGACATATATAACTCACGTAGATCATTTATTGAAATATTCATAATTAATTATTCAGTATATAAGTAGTAACAAATATTAATAATAATACTACAGCTAAAATTTAAAGAAATAAAAATAGAATGAATAAATTAACATATTTATAATAATAATAACATATAATAATAAATTGAAAAAAATAAAATAAAACTTTTTGTATCCGCCAACCGCCCAGAAGCCACGAAACAAATATATTACAATTCCATCACAAACAATCATGGAATGCAACGCAACATTAATATTCAGAACAATGAGGTACTGACCAGCATAATGACTGTTCGGCCACGGAGGCAGTTATGTGCCTGTAAGCTACCAGCCCCCGGGAGAAATAGGTAAGGCAGTACTTCCCTAAATACTTTCACAGAAGCTCTACTTCTACTAAGTCACTGTCACGGAACTCCGGCATTCTGAACTTCTAGGCAGTACATCCGCGGTTGCGGTTCGCTCAAGAAAAGCCGCAAGAAGTTATCATACATTGACGACCTCCATAGCCCAACTGTTTACATTGTGGCCCTGAGTGAGAAGGTCTGGGTGTTCTGGGTAGTGCCCCGGAGGGAATTCTGATGCTCTGTTATTTATAGTTATTCCTTATTCTGAGACCAGGGGGCATAATCTTTCAAAAAACTATCTTATTTCAATATAAGCTAATTGTAAGCTTATTATAGTATTACTCGTACCATGTCAAACCTGTCAACCAAGTAATATATTATTGTCAAAGTGATGGGAAGAACGAATTATTTTCCAACATTATCTATTCCTTGCTAAAAATAGGAGAGAAATAAAACTATACGAACTGCACAACTTTAAGCGCGTCATGGTACGAAAAGTCAAAGTGAAATGGCGCATATGATATTTTAATTTTTTTTTTAATTTCTCCAGACTTTTCGCAATAAGCGTTTCAGTTACTTACCAAATGTTTTGACTAACTGATTTGTCACTATTTTTATTTTTTTCGTAGGTGGATAAAGTATAAAGTTACCGCATGAGAAAAGTACACTTTTTTAATTTGAGAAAGAATGATGATTCTCGGTTTTGAGTGTTTGTCACAGGCGCCGTTTCAACCAACGGCGGCGGTAATGGTTTAATAGGTTGTGATAAGCCCCAGGTAATTGGCATGGTTGTTTGACGCATTAGATTACATTATACATACGCATTATAATGCTTTGTTATTTTCCTGATGTACCTCTGGCGCTTTCTTCATTACTGATTCGAGTGAAAGATTTAGGTTTGATAACAAATAAGTATAGTTATTATTAAAAATATACTTACACTTAATAAAGAATAAAAAACATATTTTTTCATGGAATGTACCAATAAGCAATATCCCATTACTGATCAATAAAGCTATGAGAAAAAAATGTGAACGTTTTGCCGTTGTGCTCCATCGTATGGAGTTTTGTAAAGTACATGGAATTTCTTAGAAAAAGCCAAGTTTTAAAGAGTACGTTTCGCCGAGTGTTCTCTTTTTGCTTCCTTTCCATCCATCACAGGAAAAGTCAATGACTACTGTCAAAAAGAAAAACAGAAATGAATTCCTGTTCTTTTTTATAATTCCCTATATTTTACAGACGATGACTCTGTATCTGTAAAATACATAGAAAATGGCCTGGAACACGGTACGTTACCAAAGACCAAATAGTTTTTAAGGAGGATTAGAGATAGAGAAAAAATCTTTTACCTCTAACAGGCCTCGAAAGAGGGTACTGTTATAAGTTGTTGACCGCGGTGCGACTTTGAGCATGTTGCACTTGAAGATAAGGTAGAATTTTCAATGTACCAGTAAACATTTGGATACTGGTAACCGAAAAATTCTTTCTTTGTATGTGCTACCTTATCTGCATACGTTTTATGTCCAATTTCGTGCGCCTCGAAACGCCTCTAACAGTTACCTCTTTCGTTTGTTTTTACACGTGTCTTATATTTACTTCGGGCAAGATTGAAAGTACCTCTATCCCACCTCCTCGTTAGGTTCCGGGATTTATTTTTATGGGTCAGACCTTATTTATCCTTATTTACACAACAAGTATTTTCTCTCAACTGAAATGAGAGCTTTTTTTATATCGGTCTATATTCATAAAAGCAAATGAGACACTCTCTTGAAGCTAACGGCTTATTGTTATTGCTTAACTTTAGGATTATCTACTGACTTCAGTCTGGACGTGGAACCCTAAAAATCCATTAGCCCTTTGCGTCGTGTCTGTATAAGATTATTAACCTGTTGCCTTTTGAGATAAGTTACTCAAATAATATTATTCTTCTCCCTTTTATCTCGACGACTTTTTATTAAATTGCAACCGTAAAAATAGAATTGAGAAGTGCCTCGGGGACAAATGCTATTGCTCCAGATGCCATATTAACTTGATATATTATATTTCAGAAACATTTGAAATGGCATTCACTTAATTTCTAACTCGTTCTTTTCACTGAACCATACGAATTTTGAACAAAACGAAGCAGCAGTCAACGACGTACAGATTTTCAATTCAAGATTAACTTAAAGATTTCTTCACAAAGTCAAATTGAGCTAGATAAAAACACAGATATGTAAATAAATAAATAAGTCGTGGTAACCTAACGGTTTGACTTACCGGCGCACATGTAGCGGCTGTGGGTTCGAATCCGGGTATCGCATCGCACCTCGAGAGTTTCTCGGAATTTATGTGCTAAATTACATTGAACTTTACTATGAGCTTTTCGTTGAAAGGAAATATCGTGATGAAACCTGCAGGTTGAAGAAGGTTCACGACCTTCAGAAAAAATGTGAAGTGCCTAACCCGCATAGGGCCAGCACGGCGGACTATGGCCCGAAACCTCGCCTGAGAGGAATCCCGTACCCAGCAGTGGGGCGTATTAATGTATTGATGATAAAGTAAATAAATATATAAGCGCAAGCGCGTACTGTACGTTATTAATGCATTAAAAGCAGGTCTTTCATTGTACATTATTTAAAATACTGTTTGATTTCTTCGCCTTTCCATTTGTATTTAACAAAATGCCTTGGACTTTGGACTGACAAGTTCCAAAGTTAAAATTAATTATTCGTATTATTTATTAATTAATTGATAGCATCGAAAACTTTGTGAACCCTCTGGAGAATGATCTTATCTGCGCATTACCACAGTATAATATTCAAGTATGGTAAGCCGATTATCACACAAAGCCCTGCGGCCCCGCACCACGCAGAGGAGTGTGCGCCCTGCACTCCCACGCGGAGACGCGTTGTCAATGTATTGTACGGTGCGTGTTTTCTATACAAACTGAGATACTTCGGTACAACGTTAAAAACCGCAGCTCCGCACACCGTTGCGTAACGCGGAGTGGTGTGATAATCGCCTAACTCCATTCTTACGCAGCAATACGGCTTATTTGTATACGGACGCACACATTCGCATAATAATAAAATACGCGTGAGACAACCAGCGCTATGCAACGCGAGTGCATCGATGATGAAATAATGCGAATGTGTGCTTTGGTACACGGCACGCGTCCGGCGAGCACACATACAAACCGCGCTGCTGCGTTTGTTTAAAGTTACATTTTTTTTAATACTATGAAGTGACGTAGTCGAACAAGCCGCGCTCTTGATGGTAATCGACATGCATGTCCATAAGAGTTGCAGTGCCATTCGGAGCGTTAAATCGCAAACATCTGAGGGGCACTGCCACTGCGCCTGTCACCCCGAGATATAAGTTAACAAGTCCCATGTGTCTATAATTTCACCAGCACTCTTACTTACCCTTCAAAACTGGAACGCAGTAATGCTCAAAGTGGCAGTACTTCCTTGGACGATCTCTTTCGCAAGGAGCTCTACTATTGCTAATACTGCTACAATAACTACCATACTTGTCTTATTACACTATAGTATTACCGTCGTCTATACTCGTATAATCTTTTCCATCATTTTCTCAAAACACATAAACAAAAGCAGCCTTATGGCAAACAAATTCATATTTTCATTTGCTTTGTAATTAACCGTGTTTGTTGCACTAGATGCATTTATTGTGCACCCTGGCTGGTGTGCGTTTCTGACAAATGAATCCATTAGTTTACACAGAGTACATTTCTATACAGTGAACGAGAACTGTTTCCGTCAAATTTTATAGATAATATCTTCAGAAGAGGAACCGGTTCTTGTCCAAGAAAAAATTACAACTTTACCTCGTAGTAGAGGTAGATTATTTTCATTTTACTGCAGTAAAACAAAAATAATCCACTACGAGTCTTTCAGTTCAGAAAGTTTCAGAATTCAGTCAAATTGAATTTGGTTCTTAATTTCACGTGATTTTGAAGCCATGTGTTTGGTTTTTTTGTATTTTTTTATTTCCTATAATATAAAGCGACGAATTTTGCGTTATTTTATTCCTTATTTTAAATTCTGAAACTAATTATTAGACATGGGAAATAAAATTATTTTTTACTGGCTTGGCGGAGTATGCGATCACTACTTAAGTAAGTAAGTTATTTGAACGCATGTTGGAACTATGTTACTGTCGCGGCACTTTTTGAAAAAAGTTAATGCAGTAAGGGCACGCGCATGTTTGTTCTTGAGGTCTTCGAACCGCCGGATTTTATTTACAACGTCCAGACCGTACTGGTGTACATATCGAGTTCTTAGGTTTTCGCGATTGTTACACAAAGGTAATGAAACTATTTTTCGGATTTAAATCGCGTATATTTGTTTTTTTTTTTTCAAATAAACCGACTTCTCGGGCCATTTACAAAACTAAGCCGTGGCAGCCTAATAATTTGACCGACCACCTTTCAAGCAGAAAACGTGGGTTCGGATCCGGGCTCTCGCACCTCAGAGTTTTTCGGAATATATGTGGAAATTTAATTTGAAATTTACTATGAGCTTTTCGGTGAAGGGAAACCGTACGTGTCCGTACATCTATTTGCCAAGTTTAATTGAAATCGGTTACCGGAAAGTGCGCGAAATCGGATCCATCCCCTAGTTTGCCACTCTAAGTGGTGGGATAATTTCTTCAAATTTGGGACAAATGAGGTACCCTCTTTCCAACAAAAAAATCATCAAAATCGCGTAACATACATACAAAAAAAAAAAAAAAACAGTCGCACAGAGAACCTCCTCCTTTATTTTTAATTGGGTTAAAACCTTAAAACCAATAAGGTACCTACTTAAATTGATAAGTTTTGTAACTGTAGTGAAAAATAGGGCACTCTACATTAATATTAGACATAATTGACATGCGAAAGGCCCGAAACAATGGTTTGTTTGGAAAAACGAATATACGCGAGTTAGATCCAAAAAAATAGTTTCATTTCCATCGTGTTCCCTATTTTTCTCATTAATCCCTCACTGCACAGCAATCACATTGATTTCTGAATATGACGTCGTTCAATTGCTCATCGTCCCCTACCAGATGTCCAGCGGGAAAGTGTACTTAAGACGAACGTAAAAATATATTGTGTCATTGGGTAAATGATTTACTTTTGTAAGAAAGATTGTTTTTTATATGTATTCTAATACTTTTATTTGAATAAAATGTATATTCAATTTTCTGATTTTACTATACTCATTTTTTTTTCTGCGTTTATATAATTAAAACGTTTTCTGCTGAATTTTCTATTTGAGAGACGGTAACAACGTATCAAAAGTAAATAGAATATAAAACTTTTAAGAGTTTTCGAACTGCTTGATTGTCGGAGATAAAAGTGTCCCGTAACTTGACGAATACTTTTGCTCACAATATCGTCGCTTCGTCGTTGAATAAATTTTATGCGTCAATCATCGTGACGTTGTCGGCAACGGTCAATAAGACTTATCCAGACTTGCTTCGTTTGAATATATATTGACCGCCATTGCCGTCGCAATTTTATTTTTCTGAAGATAATGTTGCACTAAAAATAATGTGAATTAAATAAACAATGTTGTTTAAGGTGATCATATAACCTATTTCCTTGTAACATGTTTTGAGTTTACAAAACAATCTTTTGTTTATTACAATTAATGTCCTGGGTTCGATCCCCGGCATTGCAGAAAAGCTAACTTCTCTATATTATCTCGGGTCTAGACGGGACCGGGTGTTTGTAGTTTTGATGATTTGATGTGCATTGATGACATTTATAACCAGTGTCATCTTTTAATATTGATCTCCTAATAAATTTTAGTTCCTTTGTTGCGCCCTCCATTTAGTAGGTTAGGTTAATATATGAAAAAGCAGAGATTGTCGCGGCAGCGGCCTGCTGCTTTTGCAAATTAAAAAAGGTCACTACGTGCCTTTTATTATTCGTTACTTCGATTTAGTCTTTAGCATTTGTAATCAGAGTTTATGATTGGACTCACTGTAGCTTAACTAAATAGATTTACCAAAGTTTTTGTATCAAACACTTTTGTAACTGACCATACACGTAGCACAGTTTGTTTGTAGCCGGAAACCTAATGAGGCTGCCAGCCAAAACGCTCGGAATAAGCGAAATGAACTCGTAATTATACCCAAAAAGTTATATCTATTAAAGCTTGTTAGAGCTGTAGTGCCCTACAGCTCTATTTTACTTTTTTTACTAATCTTTATCTCACTATTTGGAACCGAAAGAACTATTTCTTCATTCAAACTTGTTCGTCCATCTCTTTTTAGGTCCGTTCCATTACCCTTGTTGTGGCAACTATTTTGTGCCACGATGGATCCATCGATCTTAGTTCCTAATAAACAGGGTACCCGCCCAAGCCAAATAGTAAAACAGATTCATTAAAACATAGCACTAAAACTATCACTAGAAAGCTCAAGACTTTATATTAATGTAATAAAAAATATAGCACTAAGTATTTCGGTGTTTACAGTTAAACGTAAATCGACTTGGACCATGCGGCTTAACAAACAAACATCAAGACAACATATGAAACATGTTTTTCAATAATTAGATTTTGCTACCAAATAATAAGAAAACGGGCCATAAGACGAAACACGTTCTTCCGTTGGGAACTGGCAAATTGAATTTTTGGCAATGTTAATATAATGTTTACTTTTATAATGTTGTGTAATTTCATTAGACCCGAGACCGCCGCACTGGTACGCAGTCCTTCGTAATTCGACGCTCCAATTCCGCCTCTTGCTATCTATGGCCTTTGCTTTGTTCCACTCGAGAGAAACAGTCATCCTATTAATCTGTAATCTGGATTATCCCTGATACAATCATGCAAGAGGGTAGAACATCATTTGGATCCATCTTACTCTATTTTTAGATGATGCTAGTTCATCATCTATATATATACGAGTATATATATAGAACTGTTTTAATTGTTACGTTTATTTTTTTAATGAATTAATTCCACCTTTTATAGGAATGAAGTCTAGTTTAAAAAACGGATCCAGTTAGAGATTTTGTTTTTTCGGGGTCTGTCGTTTTACTGTCCGTATTCTCCTTTTCTTACGTATTTATTTGCATTCATGTAAAGGTAAATTCTTCTATTATTGTATTGAATTGCTGATTAAGTAATAAGGGATTAAGGTAAAGAGGAACCCAATCGTATCTCATTAGGCTTAACCCGCCGAAATTAAATCCTGATACTAAAATTGTTCGCATTTTCTGAACAACGTTTCCGGACGAAATGGACTCGGGTTTAACCAACACCGAAATGTCATTGAGACAAATTGAAGGGTCGGTAAATTATTCTCTTCCTTATTTTGTGATAGGATGTGGCTATGTGGTTAAGTCGAGCTGTACATTTAAATTGCAGAATACGTGAGAAAAAAATGTATTTATACGAATCTACAGATTTTTGTTTTTCGTGAGACGTAGAAAATTCTCGTGGAAGTCTTAAGTCCGGACTAGGTGGTATGTCCCATCGCAATTGCAGACAATGCTTTTGCTGTTGCACCGCCCTTTAATGTTAGTTATGTGGTATCATTACTTTATATTTTGTTTTTAATATTAATATGGTTTAGAATATTTATTACTCAAAACAATACAACTTAAATTAGCGAGAAATATAAGGTATCCTAAAACTTCTACATACAGTACGTGTTGACAAAATATTAAAATGATGATATACATATAAAAATTTATGTTCTACAAAAATAAGGTCTTAATCAAGTATTGCATATCAAATGCCATTATGACACTTTAAAACAGCAATTACGTTTAAAAATAAAAACTTGAAAATTGTGAGAAATTCCTCATAATGCGGAATTTTAATTTCTTTTTGATTAATTAGAATGACTGTATTTTCCTAATATCTTTCGGTAATTTGTTGTATGTTTGAGCTCCTTCATACATAATGTTTTACTTTCCATAATTCGTTCGCGGTATTTGCAAATGTATACCATTAGCACGCCTGGTTACTTTATTGGTAATATTATTAGTATTTTCATAACATATACTGGGTTTCCCACGGCTATGCGACACGGAGGAATAGTACTTTAAATATTGTAGATAACATAATTTACTTCGTTAAAATAGTATATTACTTTCAAAAGTAATACTGTATTCACAAGATTTTTAAAAGTTGCTTGTTTTCCTTGCTTGATCTGTACACATGCACCAATTAGATGACAAGATCTTCAGACCTGACTTCTTTTTCTAGGGATACGTGAAAGATTAATGAAAAAGGAGCAAATTTGACAATGCATAAAATATTTTATAAATCATTTGCAAATACCATAGATACATTGGCAGTTTCAAGTTTTTCCATTTTTTATTAAGTTGTATAATTAAACTTTGTTCCTTTAAATTTAAGACACTATGTTCGCTTAAAAAGAAACAATCCTTATAACTACTTTCCCACCGCGTCGTATAGCCGTGTGATCCTATGTATATATATGATATATCTCGTTATACTTACTAAATATACATATTTCGGGGCGAACCAGCCCCCCCAATTGTACAGGTTTGCGGTTATGAAATTACCGGAACGTGAAGGGATGATGCGGGTTGTATGTTTTGGTATATAAGTAAGTAGTTACTACTCAAAAGCGCGATAATTAGCCGCGTCAATATGCGTGGTGCGCTCCTCTGCCCGTCATTTGAATATTTCCCCGCGGGCAAAGTTTGCAACGTGCTCGTTAGAAACGCCGGATAGAGTTTTATTAATGTCCGAAATGATAACGACATGTCGCGTGGTCGCACACCCGACAAGATTACTGACGGCCAGCTGAATTAATAACTCGCTTACAGCCGCTCCGGATGCCACAATACGGATTTCAATTCGTATTTTAATTTTGTCCGGGTTTACGCGTACCCAATGTTGTAAGTTATAACTTCGTGGCCTAACAGCCGTTAGGGGATGACGCGAGATTTGATATTATTATTGCAAAATTATGCGTAATCCAACACAAATACTGCAACGGCCCTGTGATCGCTACAACGATATCTGCTGGACTTACATGCTGGCAAATGTAATAACGAATAGCTCTCATTTCAGATCAACATGTTTATGAGGTGTAACATTAATATTTCTGACATTCATTTATTAAACACGTCTACGAAAGGACGATTATATAAATTAATATAACATGGTAAGAAAAGAAAGCAAAGACGTGAGAAAAGCGACTTATCGTAAGATTACGAGTTCACGTCACTTCCATCACGTCTTTTCGCGAAGATTTATGTCGTTGCAATAAAATCTCCTCGTTTGAATAAACATCTCCGTAGCTGGAGCTGTGATAAATTGCCGAAGCTCGCCGCCAAATGCCTAGACGAGCATTACCCGAAATAATTCTTTTTAATGGCGACGAGTGGGCTCGACTGCTGCCTAATTATTCATGTGAGGCCGACCCGAACCTCGCGCTGCCCTGCCAGCTCACGATCCGCACCGTAGACACCGCTACAACTTCGACACATTCTTTCTTTATCTTACCATTATGTAAATACAAGATATCTACGAACATATACATAAATCTAACAACCACAGACCAAACAAAGACTACTAACAACCATATTTTGGGTAATGAGAGCGTCCATGAGACCGAACAAGAAGTTCGCAATTTTTACAATTCTTTCGTTTAAGTTGATTAATTTTTGTATTAATTTTTTTCTTTTTGTCTAAAATTTTTTCGAAAGAGTAAAATTGTATGAAAGGTAGCGAGAATCCCCGATGGCAGAATTAATGTTTCTCAATGGAGACGTCGTCAGGTCGAATCCTTAGTAAAATGGGTTTTAATCTCTAAGTTACGTACATTAACTGCCTCCGTGGCCGAACGGTTACCATGCCGGACTGCCACGCAGAGGTCCCAGGTTCGATTCCCGGGCCGGGAGAAATATTTGTATGGCCTACATTTATTTCTCTCGTGAGTTTGGGTGTAATTTGTGGTTGTCTATGTGTGTGTGTCCATGGCACCCGCGACACAGGGTTTCCCTAGTGCGGGGCTATGTTGATTGTGAGCGTTATTATTATTGTGAGCGTTATTATTATTTGGAAACAGTTCCAAATATATATGGTAACATTGAAGGAATACATCATGATGAAAGTTGAATGTCGAAAAAGATTTACAACCTTTAGAAACGTGTGAAGTCACCCGCATTGGGCCAGAGTGGTGCACTATAGCCTAAACCATAGGTTCCCAAACTTTTTGGCTTACCGCCCACTTAGACAAGATAAAAATATTTTAACGGCAACCGCAGCAAAAAATATTTGAAAACACGTATTTTTTCATATTAACTTAACACAAAAAATGTAAAGAAAAAATTACATATAGTGATGTTTATATAGATAATTCATGTATTTTTTTTTTCAAATACGATAGCACAGCCTGGACAGCATCAATGCCCCCAATAACTTCCGAAACCCCTACCCCCCTAGGACTCTTCCACTGGAGGGCGGTAAGGGCCACTTTGGGAAACCATGGCCTAAACTGTCTACTTCGAAGAATCCCGTTCCCAGTGTTGCCACGCATAATGAGTTGATGACGATGAAAATTGTTTAGTGTCATAGACATTGCCATTTTATTTAATGATATGGTTTTTGTTACGGTCTATACAATTGCACAAGACAAAAATATCTAATATTAAAATGCATAATTTTTTTAAACGCCGGCAAGATATTCCAACGAAACATTTAAGGCGTCACGAAAATAGATTAATGCTTCCTATATCTAGATTAACTCTACATTCGTCTATTCCATACAATATGTCCATAAAAATTTATAACAAATGCCTGATGTACTGAAAAACGAAACCAATGATAGAATATTTTAAAAAAACTAAAAAACTTATTAATAAATAAATGTTATTATGATATTAATGAATTCCTGAACGAAACCTTTTAGCAAAAAGGTAAATTTGAAATCAGCCTACTTACTCTCTTTTACTTGCCTGTTCTTTTATATGTATATATACCTATATGCGACCTCCCTAATATGAAGTAATGAAATACAAAAAAATCGAAGAAAAGGAATTTGGTTGACATGAATTTTCCTTAAAATTTTCTTTTACTCGATTTCACACACTTTTATGTACGAAAATTATGATGACAGTGACATTTTCACATGTCGAAATCCTGTCACAAAACGACTACTGATATTATGAGTTTAGACTCGACACACACGGCGTTTTTTTTAATACGCCTACGACGCACGTCACCGCTATTCGAACGAGATTCAGTCGCAGCCAGTAAACCTTTGTACATGTACCATGGCTCCATACACTTATAAATGATAGAATGATAACTGTTAAGAATGTTTATCGGTTCTGACTTACGACTAATAATGATACATTTGATAGAAGTGAAATTAGTACACTGAGCGATGGCTGATTGTGAACAAAAAGCTGATTATAACTAAATGTTACATGAATACGTAAAATGCTACATAAACATAATGTACGGTATTGCACCGTACAGTATGTACACATTCATAAATTCAGTGTTGCCGTTATTTCGTGTCATCTGTGCGCAGGCAATACAAACTACTACGAGTGGTATGAGCACGCGCCCCAGCCCCGCCGCTATCCTCAACTTGCAACGCGATGTTGTTGTTGTTGAATAAATTAAAACGCGCGCAAAACGCTATTAAAACGAGTTTCGAACTTTGCGTATATAGTAGTACCACAGATTACTTACTACGCATTGACTTACAATTATATGGACGTCGGGTCCGCGCTAAAAAGTGTCCGCACTTGTAAGGCGCTAAAATCGTATACAGAGCGCGACACTCCGCTTTAGTCTTCATTTGTTCTACGGACAGCGCGATACTGCGATGACATAACAATTTAAATTTCGAATAGGTTGACTTGGGACATTTTTTTCGTGGTTTTTGTATTAGACCCGTCGTCCATTTATTTGTAAGTCAATGTTACTACGTAACAGATACATCACTCTCATACAAAATCAAAAATACCTACACTATAACCTACTAGATGTGACTAATTACAGCAGGCGCTCTCTACGAGGAAAAAGGAATCTAAGCACGCGCTCATAGAGGTCAAAATAACGTTATCCGCCGTGTGCAGTCGTGCGGAACCGAATGCGCTAAGGTTGTACAAGGATTGTAATGTAAAAGAAAGACTTGTCCGAGACTTAGAAATTACAATTATTTGTTTAGCGTTAAGTTTAATTATTAAATTAATTGTTCAATTAATTTTAATATACTTAGTAATTTTAAATTACTATTATTAATTTAGTAAAGTGATGGGAGAACGATTGGCTCTCAATCAGAGGTCGACGGTTCGAATACCAAGGCGGCACGTATTACGACATTTATTACGTACTACTATTACGACGTACTAGTATTACGACTTTTATAAGTTATTTACATTTGTGAAACGTGCCGTGTAACCACTCATTTGTGCGTGCAACACCCTCTAAGCGCTTGCACTGCCGGCGATACACTCAGCGTTCGCGCCTTATTGCGTAACCTCGAGCGAGTGACGGAGCCCTGTCTATGCAAACGCAACAATCGGCTTTTTGGGCCTCTACGGTTCTCGTAAACGCGCGTCGTCTGCGCTTAAGAAATACACCGTGTAAATAGGTTCTTTCTCTGTATTAAAATGGATATCATTAGCATTATTTAGCTTTAACAGAATTTAATATCTCATGTAATCATTTCTGCCGAATGATCCGTAAATCATCGAATATTAATTTTAGATCCACTCGTGTAAATGATACGTATGTATATATATTCTAAGACTTTGTTTTCCAATGCTTTGAAAGAATTATAGTATATGTTTCTGTTTGTATATATTGAGTTCGCTGCTACATAGTAGTATAGAGGGTAGTCTTACAAAAACTAATTAAACCGAACATCGGCATGTGTGGCCTCTCCGAGTAATGAATAGTGGAGGACGAGAGACGGCCCACCTCCGCCGTCGTCGGCGGCTTGCCTCTAAAAAAACATTTTTAATTAAACTACTACCCTCTTTGAACTAAAGCTTTAATTGAAATCTCATCGTTAGATGCTTAATCCGAAGAATAATAAACTGTTTTGTGAAGTTAATTAACAACGTTTTTATTTAGAATTGTGTCAGAGCAACGGATTCTCTGTGTGACTCCTTGGCTATTTCTGGCCGCGTTTGACGGTGACTCATCCTAATGGATTTCTTTCTTTTAAAGGTATATTCGGAATATGTAGTTGCTTGTGTTTCTTAGCCGATTTTCGTGGACATTTATGTAATCTTTTCCAGTGTTTGCGTGTGTTAGGGGATTTTCAATATACCAGGATAATCCCTGGCAACCAACAAACAAAGCAAAATGTGTTTATTTCTAACTTATCCCAAATTTTAACATTCAGCCCCAGGTTTCAGCTTTGAAAATAAAAATGCCTTTTAATAATAATTTCTCATAGTGGTCTTTGATCCTTTAATTTTTAAGTCCATAATAAAATGTTAAAGTGATTAGCCTGTCATCCTTGACTGTTTTTCTTAAAAACTGAAAGGTTTATCTAATATTGAAGCAGATGTTGCAATGCCAGAATAAAATAAAAGCATTTGGAAAGTATTTTCTGTCACGCGACCGGGTCATGCTTAAAGTTGAAATTTTGGCGACAGACTCATTTTTTGTTTCTCATTTGTTATGTCGTCGTTTTTGTACAACAATATGTGATTGTACATGCTCTGTCGTCGACGACATTCACTTTCCATCAAGTGAAATTGAAGTCAGATCCGCACTTATTTTATCTTAATAAAAAAATGTTGCTTTGTCAAATTATTATAAAACGAATGACACGATTTTTTTTTATAATCACGACCCCTTTTTAACCTACATCAAAAATGAGGACGTTCTCAATGCGACTAGTATTTTTTTATAATATCAAGTGACGGGACGAATACGTCGTGCGCTCGATGGTAAGCTACACGCCTGCAATGCGACTCAGAGCTTTAAATCGCAAAGATCTGAGGTGCACTGCCACTGCGCCCGTCACCCTGAGGCATAAGTTAACAAGTCCCATGTGCATGTAATTTTTGCAGCACCCCCATCCTTCAAAACAGGAACGCAGTAATGATGCTAACATTACTGCTTGGCGGCTGAAATAGATAGGGTGATTGTCCTTCCCTAAACGAACTCTTTAACAAGTTCTACTACTGCTAAAATGTTACGCGATTACTCCGGCGGCATTTGTGAACAAATTTTGATTGATTCTTTGTTGGATTTGGGCACCTCAGCATTGGCCCCATTTAAATTTGAAGAAAATATTCCGCTTCTAATGGTAGCAAACTAGGGGATGAATCCGGTTTCGCGCACTTTCCGGTAACGGATTGTTAACTTTTTAGTATCAGTTCGTATGTACATTTAGGGAAAGTGTGGAGTCGGTTCCTTTTTTTTTTAATAAAAGTTATTAATTTCACGGCTTGATAGAATTATCCCGTAAAGCTTTGCTCTAAATAACACGTCACGCTTACCGCAAATAAACAGCGTAATTTCGACGCTCTTCTTATTCGTCAAATCAGTAATCGCTTTATCTTTGTAGAGTTAGTCTCCGTAGCAGAATAGCAGATCGCTGATTAAAGGTAATGGGAGGCGCCAAAATTACGCCGCTCGATCTCGATAGGTGTGCTGGTAGACTAAAATCACCATAAAGTGTTCAAATCCGCTATAGAACACTGACTGATAAAACGCTCTCTGACTGAGCCGCCGCCCAAGAGATAAGTCGTGCTTACACAATCGTTTTAAGAATTCCAAACGTGTTTGACCCCAAAGGACAGTCACTAGAAACTTACCAGTCTTACTTGATCCTTATCGCTAAAACCGGTACAAAAACACTACGTGTCAATTTGAATTGGTGATTGTAATGGTAATTAGAAATGCCCTAACATTTCTACCAGGAGAACATAGAGCCCGAATACATTTTAGTAGCAAATCTAGCATCGTGTTACTAATTGCGATTCGAGTCATCTCACCGCTGTGCGTAATGAGTGGATGAAACATATGTATTTCTATATTATAATAGAGAGTTAAGAAATAAAAGACGAGTTGGCCGGAGAATAAAGTCCTGGCTGCGTCAGAGAATGGACAGGCGATTTAGATGCATTGATAAGCTGACTGCCAAGCTTCATTAGTTAGAAAGTAGCTACAAAAAGTAACATATCATCTCTATATAGTTTTAAATATCGTTAAGGCATATTAAAACTAATTTCACAACTTAAATTGTATAGGTGCTTATAAATAATTTTTTTTTCTGTTTTGGCGCTTAAGGACATATATATATATAATGTGAACACTCTCACTATGAACGCTATGTAAATTACGTAAGAAACAATTTTCAACAAACAATTTATCACATTGTAAATCACGCCGTGTAATTGGGTCTTTTTAATTTTAACTTTTCCTTAAGTCGTTATTCATCGAAACTTTTAATATAATTGTTAGCGAAATCGTTATCGGTGTTTATTACTGATTTTTCGAGTAAGTACCTTACTTTACAACAAATTGGTTTAATTGTATTTCATGTATTAAATATTTTTGAAATCACTAAAAAATGCGTGGTCAGTCTATTTCTTCGTCTATTCGTCTATCTAGACGATGAGAAATCGATCATTTGTATAAGGAAACAAAATTTCTAATCGCAATTATTCTTTGCCCATATCAGTTAACAGAGCTCTGTTGTCACCCAAATATATACCTCACCCAATATGATTGTACCTCACTCAAATACGTTTGTACCTTTTTTGTATCACCGTGTATAATTTTATCGAAACTATTTCAATTAATGTAGCCTTTTTCCAATTCAATAACGATAGGTATGTAGTTAATCAATTTTCTGTTGGAGGTATGTCATACCAATACGACGTTAGTAAGTTTAGATATATGATGAGAGTTTTATTTAAAAGGTTTTATAATAAACAAAGAAATATTTATACAGAAAATATTTATTGATTTTATTGAATATGTGCGTCTATATACGTACGCTAAGCCTTGCTGCTACGTCTAAATGGAATTACCATACTGTCTTATTATATTATGATGTAGAATATCTCGTTAGCCAAGCGGTTAGTTTTTTTTATTATTTTTAATAATATCAAATTACGGGAACAACATGTGGTGCGCCTGTTGGTAAGCTACACGCCTGTCCATAACTATTGCAGTGCTACCCAGAGCTTTAAATTGCAAAGATCTGAGGGGCACTGCTAATGTGCCCATCACCCTGAGACGTAAGTTCACAAGTCCCGTATGCCTGTAATTTCACCAGCACCCTTACCCTTCAAAACCGGAATACAGTAATGCTGACATTACTGCTGTTACTGATGGCACTAGTTGCGTTCAATTCCCTCTAGGACCAATTTAGAAACGAACTTTTGTAAATTAACTCAGGCCTAGCTGTGTTTCAGTTAGTACCCGGATTTAATTTCGTTGCTCTGGTATTCATACGACTTCCTTAATTTGGGACCAGGTTGTTGCCTGGCACATTGGTATTATTATTGTTACTGGACAATTTTTCAGTTGTCTAGAATCATTAGAATCATTCAAACTTCTCAATAACAGGTAATATAATTATTATCACGAAATTATTTTTTAGTAAAACGTCATGAGTCGTACAAATGCGAACTGTGAAGCCTACACGGCTCTTTTTAAGAGGTTTTCAATTCGACTGGATTTTTTTTTGTGTGTACATACACATACTTGATTACTCCGACATTTGTGAACCGATTTCGATGATTCTTTCTCGTTCATAAGGGGGTAGGTACCTCAGTAGTGCTTACATTCAAATTTGAAGAAAATATCTCACGTCTAAGGGTGGCAAATTACCCATTTCACTCACTTCCCGTTAACCGATTGCAATTAGACTTGTAACATACGCACAAAAATGCAGTTAAAAAACAATTGTCAATTTTCGTAAAACTCGAATGTTTCTGTGGCTTGAATTTCACAAAATAGTAGTATACGTGCTAATCTATGTATCTATGCAAATGTTTGAACCAGCCAAGCTGTATACTGAGCGGGGGCATGTCTTAAGTAATGAATGGTGTAAATAGCTAGAAACCTTACCAGAATGTGTTGAGTTCTCAGTGAGACTCCGACACTCAGAAATGTCGCATCTTACTACAATGCGCGTCATTCTAAGAGCTCAGACCACACTGACCTTATTAGTATTTTATTTAAAATACTGCTCGATATTACGATTAATAAAATGTGGTAGACAGTATCACCAATCACTTCATCTCAAATTATAGTATTCCCTATGCTATGGGGACAATACAAAGAACACTTAGGTTAGAATCTATTTAGAAAAGCTTTTTTCTCAAAAAGACGAAACGCAGCTAGAGTTCCTCATCGAAAGGTTTGAAGATTCTGATATGTCGACGACGGTACTACATTCGCAATTGACTTAACACGAATAGTCAGGTAGGGTAAGAAGAATATATTTATTTCGATTCAAATGTTTTGACCTCTTGGAAAGAGATTAAGTCTTTGAACAGATAATTTTGAAATACACTACTTCCCTTTGTTTATAAGCTTTATATGTTACAACAAATTGTGCAAAAGTTTCTCTTCTGCCAAAAGATGGGGTGAGGAACAGTCATCGTATTTCTTATAAAGTTAATGTACTCGAATACTTCGTGTTCTCAAGATTTCACATCTGTCAAAGTTGTTTTTCCGCCGTTTGGATTTGAAGCATCGTAGCGATATCTCTTTAAAATCGTTTAAACTATTTCGTTTGTCTGTTTTATCGACTGAGAGACTGTAGTGCTAAACTTTATGATTTAAGGCTTCAAGCCCCTCTTTCACCGGTGTTCCTCTTAACCTGTCTGACCTGTAATAGAAAGCGTATTTTATTATAGGTCAGGCAGTGCGTATCGTTTGTTTACGTAAAGTATATGAACGTTTTCCACAATCTCACCTGGCATATTCGGAATATTTTTAAATTTTAGAATGAAGCAAAGCGCTTTCTGCGATCGGGTGGTAAGTTAATAAACCCCTTGTTTATAACTCTTTAGTCTTTCTCCTCTTTTTCTCTTCCATGTGTAAATACATATCTCTTTGATGAAACATTCTAACATTGTTGTATATTTGCAAGACATGTCACATAATTATGCCTGAAGCATTCTCATAGGACAAGGCGCCAAATGTGCGACTAGCAAGATATTGTATTTGCTGACGGCGCGCCAACGCCCTTCATCTCGCGAGAATCGCCGAGTCAGCAGCCGTCGAATGTCCTAGGACGTGACCTCAATTAACTCACTGCAACCCTCTTTGACCAACCAACTTTGACAAATATTGCTAGACTTGGGAGTCTACCGGCCGTCCAACCCTTTCTTGTGGCAAACTTAGTTCTCTCTTTATTACCACCCCTAACTGCACTAACAGCAATATTTAGGTAAAATGGACTGATGCCAACTTTCTATGAAAAGCATTCTTTCTGAAATCTAGATTTAGTTAGTTGTTAGCTATTTAAACTGAATACCCGGCTGGTATATTCTCCTTTACGAGTATTGCAATAACCGTTGCCTTACCATGACCCAGTAAATTTTTTAGAAGTCTATTTTCCAATATGCAAAGATATAATTCACAATATAATCCCAATAACATTCAAGTCACAACTGCCTGTGCGGAGTTCGGACTGGTTTCGAGCGTGTAATTTATTAGTACATTATTAAGATAGAAGTTTTCTACGTATTGAATGAATGTTTGTATGATTTGGTACATAAATCTACGTACGTATGTTGAGCTGGGAAATTGGAAACACAGATGTCTGGTGGAGTGCCATTATTTTTAATTAAAAAGGAAATAAGCTCACTATTCGAAGAGTATCCTTATAATACTGTGTTATCAAGTAGCGGCAATTTAGTTAACTGTAGTGCGCGTTTCGGGCGGGTTCTGGTCGTCGGCGGAGGCGTGTGGCGTTGCTCAACGCCGGACCTCTCGGATATTATACCGGGCCGCTGAACTTCCCATGCATATTCATGTCCCGGTTTCGAAAGCGCGTATTAATTTGCATCTCGATCCGACACTAGTTCGCTACATTGGCCATTTTCGTTTCTTTACCACGAAAGCTTCATGCTCACTGATCGTGATGTGCGTTCTCCTCCAATGAAACGTGAAATCGGTCGAACAATCTCGCAAAATGATCACGTACACCACGTTTGGACAGCCACTTTAAGTAATTTATTTTCATTCGAAGTCACTTATTCTATTGCTTTTTCTTTGCATTCGACTTGCAATATACATTACGTTTTGAAACCGGGTTCGTCAATTTTGCAGTAACTGGTCTGACCGATGAGGACAAAATACCAGCCAAGTATTATGGTAACTTCTTTTTAATATAATATCAAATGATAGGACGAATAAGTGCGCAATTTGTTAATCGACTCGTTTGTTGCAGTTGCAATGCCATTCAGAACTTTAAATCACAGAAATCTGAGAGACATTGTCTCTGCACACGTCACCCTGAGACATAAGTTGCCAACTCCCGTGTGCCTGTAATTTCACCAGCACCCTTACCCTTCAAAATCGAAACACAGTATTGCTCACATTACTGCTTTGTGGCAGAAGTAGGTAAAGTGGCAGTACTCTACTGGACGAACTCTTTCACAATGAGCTCTGCTGCTACTGCCCGATGTTCAAAGTTGCGGCTTACTTGCTAGTAGAAGTTTAAGAGCACGTTAACTACCGGCTTTTATTTTTATTTCAGTAAATAGAACTTTTTGGATAAACGCGTGTGAGAATTGTAACCAAGTGTGAATCTATTATACCTATACATACATCAAAAGTATCTACGTATCAAGCAAGTTTTTGCAAATTACTGAAAATCAGATTTTGTTTAACATCGATGGATTGTTTTTGGGCAATTTTATAAATTGAATTTGAATATTAAATTGCCCAAACAAAAATTAGTGTTAAAAAAATCATTAATAACGTAATTTTCAGTAATTAACAAAAAAGTGCTTGAGCCCTAGACACTTTGACCAGTGTATGTAAAAAAAGCTTGACATTTAAGATCTCAATTCAACCCTTTTTCGTTTGCGATAAGATGGCTTCTTGACTGTACAAATGACGAATTACACAAGTTTTTTTAAAATATCAGCAAACAATACGTCATCTTAGGTGTCTGAAGAAAATCCTATTCAATTTAGATCGGAACATTGTTAACTGATTCACTGCTTCATTATAAATCAAAATAAGTGTCTTTTGGTACATTTTAAAATACTTAAGAGGGACATTGGTTTAAGTGCACTCATAAATCTGAAAAATCGTTGGTTTGTGTGGAGTTTGTACGAGGTGCGGTGCACTCTACCCGCTACTCTAGTACATACTTGTATACTATGTCCATACATACTTACACGTATTTTTAATGCAGCACTACTACCCGTCCACACCTACATTGCATGGAAACCATTTTATATCCTACCTTATACCCTTTTCAGGTTTATTGGAAAATATTTTTATCAATAGGGAGGAAATCCTATTTGTTATGGTAAAGCTTGTACTTGTACTTACTCTTTCCATAAGTGAAGATACATAGTAGTACTGTTACTGTATGTATGCGTGAGGCGCACTATAAGTTTCCGGAATGTATAAGAAGAAATACTATATAAATGGTCAGAAATGAATTTATTGTTTCTCAATATATTATCCGTTAGCGTTAATGCACTTGTTCATACGAATGAACCAATTTTGAAAACGTTTATGCCTCTCCTCCGTGACAATCTCTGAAACATATTTTTCATGCTCTTCGACAGCCTCTTCAGGTGATGAAAATCGTTGACCGCGTAACTGGTTCTTAATTTTTGAAAAGAAGTAATCGTCCGCTTAGAGGCACTTTGCACGCGCGCCACTTTGGTTGGTATTGGCTCATCTCGAAAGACCCCTACACTCGATTGCTGCTTTGTTTTGATATCGTAACTATAAATCCATGTTTCGTCACCTGTAACTATGTCTCACACCAAATTTGACGCCCGTTCGTTGAATCTGGTAAGCATGGTATTGCACCAAGTGACGCGATCCGTTTTTTGAGCCTCAGTCAAATTGTGTGGGATCCACCAGCTTTTTCACACACACAAAATGTTTGTGTAGTATTGATTGTATTCGACTCATGGCTATGCCTAAAGATGCCCGAATCTCATAGTATGTCACATGCCTGTCTGTTTTGATCATACGGCGCACAGCATCGATGTTTTTGTTGTTCACAGCAGTGAACGGGCGACCATCACAAAATTCGTCACTGAGATTCACACGACCGCGTTTGAATTCTGCAAACCAGCTATAAATAGTCGTCTTGCATGGTGCTTCATCGTCAAAAGCAGTTCGAAGCCGAGCGAAGCTCCGCTGAGCTGTTAAATTACACTCAAAGTCGTAGAAAATCGTACGACGAAAATTTTCACGAGTTAAATCCATGGTGATGTAGACAACCAATTTCTAAAATGGTGCCACAATGTAAAAACAAGCGACAGTCAGATGAAACAAACTGCATTGTACAGCCAAATAGTTTCATTTTCAAATGCTGTAATTACTTTTTAAATATTGTTTATGTAAGTGGCCAATTCCGGAAACTTATAGTGCGCCCTATGTACATATACATACAGTACCAGTAGAGCTCCTTGTGAAAGAGTTCGTCCAGGGAAGTACTGCCACCATACCTATTTCTGCCGCCCAGCAGTAATGTGAACATTACTTACTCAAAGTGACGGGCAGTGCACTTCAGATCTTTGCGATTTAAAGCTCTGAACGATACTGCAAGTGCCAGGCGTGTCGCTTAACACCAGGCGCACGACTTGTTCGTCCCATCACTTGTTATCATAAAAAAAATATTTATTCGCGCCGTGTAAATAACTATAGAAATTATGCAGTACCGAAAAGTACTTTTTCTACTCCTGTACTTCAATGTCAATTATAATTTCATAAACCATATCACAAAGGCGCTCTTTTTAGTTCTGAATCAAAATTCTATTGTCTATGGTACTCGCTTCTGAACTGAAAAATTTCATTACACTTCTGTACAAATAACCATAATTGAGTTTCAAAAAAGGAATGTCATATTTTTGGTAAATATATCAAATATTATACTACTCAATAAACCTTCATAAAAAAAAGATTAGTTAAAATATAAGCGGTACCTACTTAGCTACTTCCATTCTATCTCTTTGGTTTTTTGTTTTGTGGCGTTTTTTGTTTGGCGTCGTGAGTTTGTTGTCACGGATTGTTAACAAAATATATATTAAATATATTGTTTCATTCATTAACTTACAATTATATGGACGTCGGGTCCGCGCTAAAAAGTGTCCGAACTTATAGGGCGTTAAAATCGTATACAGAGCGTCATTCACGCTCTAGTCTTCGTTTGTTCGACTGACAGCGAAGCAAGCAAAATTAGACAGTACTGCGATGACATTACAATTTAAATTCAACGTTTTAGCTTTTTCATATTCCTTTACATGTCACTTTAAATACTTTAAATACCACGTTTAAATAGGTTGACTTGGGACACTTTTTTCGTGGGTTTTGTATTAGACCCGTCGTCCATTTATTTGTAAGTCAATGGTTTCATTATTTTATTTACTAGTAGAAAAAGTATTGTATGCCATCATTACTAATATTATAATATAATAATAATCGCTTAGGAAATAGTAAAAAAATCCTTATAAAATCTTCTTTCAGTATTTTTACAAAACGAAACTACAGCAATTCATATTTCATATTCAGTTTCTTACATTTTTTGCACAACCTTACATTCTGTGTTTAGTACCGACAGTATCTGAGGGTGGCTTGGAATAAGGTGGCATGTGGCGCAAATTGTCTACTTTCCGGTACTTATTATTGTAGCACTGTCTGCTTCGTTTGTGCACCAACACTCACGTAGATACAGTCCGTGTGCATGCATGCATTGTACATGTAGCATGTAACACTATATGTTGCATTAAATTTTACCTCGAAAATATTACAATTTACTCTTTTTTCGCTGCCCGCGTTCATTCCTTTCTTATTTTTAGTTGTCTTCCTTTTCATATTATTTTTGTTTTGTATACGGAGTTTCGCAATAATAATGAGAGTACCGTTTGTATTACGTCATTTGGATTACGTACTATTACTTGCATAATTCTAGAGTAAAAGCACATAAGTAAAAAAATAATTGTAAGTTTTTTACATGTATAAGAAACCGGGCTCAAAAGTTCGTGTAAAGACATTTATTTGACAAGTTTTATACAAATCGGTTACCGGAAAGTGCGCGTAACCGGATTCATCCCCTAGTTTACCACCCTTAGGGGTAGTATAATTTTTTCAAATTGAAATGGAATCAACACTGAGGTGCCCTCTGTCCAAAAAATAAATAATCATCAAAATCGGTTCACAAATGAGTAATAACGTAACATACACACAAAAAATACGGTCGAATTTAGAACCTTTTTTTTTATTATGCGTTGTATAAGTATGTACCTACATTATACAATATTAAAACAATACTAATATAAACAACCTAATCAACACGGTTATCAGAAACAGATGTCATAATTGGTGTGCATAAATATTACTCAAATGTGGAATATTTTAATGTTTAACGTCAAAGTCAAAGAATCATTTATATAGGTAAAATAAATTTACACTTGAAAACGTCACATTTAACCTACTACTCGTTCACTACGCTGACTTCCTTTAAATTGAAATATTTGAGGAAATGTACTGTGATGCCACAGTCATGATACCAGTCTCCTTAAATTTTTTTTCTGAGAGAAACCCGAGAGCCTAAAGGATACACAGAACGAATCGCTCGTTTTTGCAATACAAATGTGGTTTGAATGTAATTCTATTTAAATTACTTAGGTATAAAATACTTATTATAGCTATATGACGCAAGCTCCGCACCGTTTGTCCAGCGCCAGAAAATAGCTTTAAGATTTTACTGCCTGTTTATGTATCCGAACAACATAATCTTACGAGTTCACCAAACTATTTTTATCAAGAATTGGTGATAAGGTTTTCGTCTATTCTTTTGTGTAACTTCGGACTATGGAAATGTGGCCTACAGGGTTAGATAGGGTACGGTGCATATCCTATGTAAGCATAAATGTCTACGTCTCAAAAAAGACATATGACATTGGCAGGCCCATAGCCCGACAGGAAAATGTTTACAATATGTGTTAGTGTCATATGTGCAGAATGTAATGAACAGTTTTGCATAACGTTTTTAATAACGCTCAATGTGAAAGAGCTGTAAAAAAAGTAAGAAACGTAAAAGCAAATGCAACCCACAACGACATTGACCTACCACCAACCTGCCTCGTGCCTTGTGGAAAGTTTGTTTAAACGTTCTCTCTCAAAGGCCTTTCCAAAAACCAAAAGAGTCGCTAGTAATTAATGAATTCCGTTTACTTACTTTTTATTTAAGTATCGGAGCTGAAAGTTGGACTGAAGAAATAGAGTCGCACTTGCAGCGTACTACCCTGTACCTTTCACTTTTTCCTTGTTAAAACCCAGTAGAGGTAATTTCTTTGAGAGCCGCTGCGCTTGCATCGAGTAAACTTCGACAGAAACTAATTAAAGAGAACATCGAGCAGTCGAAAAGATCGATTCGGTTTAAATAAACACATTTTAAGAGCCTTTTTCAGTTAAAATCTAGTTTTCGCCGGAATACCTTTATTGAAATCTTACTCTTCCTTTAAAAACGCGTTTATTCGACGAAATCCGAAACTCATCCGACTTTATTTATTTATACTTGTTATACTGGCATCTTCCACTATCTCGGAAGCTATTATTAATGTACGATGTAGCAGAAAATATCTCATACATAAAAATAATACATAACATAGAAAATACCTACTAACAACACGTATTTCTCCAAAGCGTTTGTTACGTAATACTTACGAGTAAACAATTTTTGTTCTGAATTTTGCTGAATATTTATTATAACAAAAAAAATTTCATATCCTCGGGTGAAGCCAGGCACCGCATATCACAAAAACTGTCCACCAGATAAATAAATGTGTGAAACACTACATGCACATATATTGTTCTATACTTTATATCTGTATTATACGAGTACAAAGTCGTATGTATATAGACTTCAGAATTTCGCATTTATACCTACAGTATTTTCATGCTTTTGTATACTGTACTTATTTTGATTGAATATCATGTTTTTACTATCATAACTTTTTTAACCGACTTCAAAAAAAGGAGTCGCTTCTCAATTCGACTGCATGTTTTTTTTGTGTATGTTAAGCGAACCGATTTTGATTTTTTTTGTTAGAAAGAGGGTACCTCAGTAGTCGTCCCATTTAAATTTGAAGAAAATATTCCACCACTAAGGATGGCAAACTACCTCTAGTTTTATGACTTTTGAAGTCGGTTTTCTTAGTACTCTGTACTGAGATTATTGTGAAAATACTCCACTAGTTATCTATTAGACGCTAGTTCGAGTCCAGCCGGATCCAAAAAATAATTTCTATATGTTCGATCTTTGTATCAACAATAATCTATATCAAATAATAATATAATACCAATTTGTATCAAATAATAATATAAAACCAATAATTACGTACATGATATTAAGTGTATTAACATTTGACAAAAATACTAAATTTTATATCGTTAACTTTTAATTTGCCAGACTTCTTTGGACTGAAACTTTGGTAGAAATGGTATTGTGAACCAAACTATTGATTTTACTTCTAGTTCAAGAGAATATTGAGCAAACTTTTATAATTAAATCTGGAGAGAAATATTATTATCCTAATCCTGAACAAAACATGACTTGAATCTTTAGCTAGAGTCTCTAAGCTACGTACCTTAATCATCCCATATAGTTGTTATCCATTTTACGAAAATTTATTATTATATATGTACATAGCTTGTACAGAGAATATATTTCTTGTACGAACTATGGCATACAAATACCTTTTTAATTTGCGTTTGTATCGCACTAACTACGACTATCGCACTAACGTATTAACTTCTTCTGCCTCTGTGGCCGAACGATTACCATGCCAGACTGCCACACAGAGGTCCCACGTTCGATTCCCGGTCCGGGAGAAATATTTGTATGGCCTACATTTGTTTCTCTCGTGAGTTTGGGTGTAATTTGTGGTTGTGTTTGTATGTTGAGTATGTGCGTTGTTATTATTATTACCACTACATTTAAATATCCTCTGTTTAGGTTTACGTTCGCAACTGTAACAACGTTTATATTTGCACTATTTCCCTTTTGTTACAGCGCCTTATCGAAAATAATCCATATTTTTTCCATCGTATTAGAAAATAAATAAAAAATATTTTTTTTTAAGTAAAGGTATTTGTGAGGTATTTTCTCATATCACTAGGAATTTTCAGTCCACCTTCATTTATAAATTTGCTTTAAATTTAGAAAGGTAGAGCAAAGTTTGGGTCAGCAGTCTAGGAGCTCTTACCGTTGCCACCACAAAGTATGCTCACGGTAACAGCGGAAACCACTTTATTTACGTAGCCAAAATTATTTGCTGCAAATAATGTCGTATAAACACAGTACTCATATCTACACACAGTTTACAAAAGAGAAAGTTTGTCATATTAAAATCCTTATCCAATTTACCGAGAGAAACAAAGTTTTTTTTGTTCTTTTGTTTGTCAATACATCCGTATTAACAAAGGCTACATTTAATTCAACGGGAAAAAAATATTTATTTCATATTATACAAACACGTTTCATTTAATTTACACATGTCTGTTTTTTGTACTTGAAATTTAAATTGAACTTTACGTTTAAAGTCCAAATTTTAAAGCCCAGGATGGTGCTGACTGCTCGTTTTTATTACGTTAATATGAATTAGTACAGTTATAACTCGCAAATTTTGAAAATTTTCCTTCCAACAGGCAAAAGAATTGCGAAAGGCAGCCTCATTACGTCCAGCAGTTCAAATAATCATATATTACAAGTTCCGTAAAAAAGACAAGAAAGTTAGTCTGTTCCGATTTGTTTTCATGCAGTGCAATCAACCTTCCTTCGAGGCTCTAGCTTGGAGTCACATTGTTTCAAAAGACTTTTGCTGTTGCCCCTTACAAATTTACCACTGTACTTTATCGTTTTATTAGCTTGTTTTCGAACTTTTCTTTGATCATTTCTTCAGATTTTTATCCTTATCTTTTCGACGTAGGACTCGTTTTGTCCTTTGTTTGCGAATGGATTGGAGTGTTTCAAAATGGTTTTGAAGCTTAATTTATTCCGTTATTAATATTTATATTTTTATATTTGTTGGGAATTTTCATTTAAGGGTCTTATGATGGATTTTATTTGAAATCTTCAACAGAACCAGTATTGGAGAAGTTCAGGAGGGTGAGGTCTTTTAAATTGATTATATACTTTTTGGTAACTTCAGGCCTTAAATAGCGAAACATAATGTATCATTATTAAATTTACCAAATCTTTTATCGAATATTTTTTCAGAAAACAAATGTGTATATGTAACATCATTATGAAAATTTGTTTATGATTCATCATCATCATCACCATTGGGTGATGATGAGATGATAAATTGTTATATGTTCACTGCCAAGCACAGGTCTCCTCTCAGGCGACCCAAGCGCTTAGGCCATAGTCCGCTACGTTGCCCAATGCGGGTTCTTCACACTTCTTCAAACATATTCTTCTTGCAAACTTCACAAGTTTTCCGAGGTTTGCGAAACTTCTCCGACGTGTGATGTTTTTGTTCAAAGAAAAGCTCGTGGTAAATGTCGCACATAAATTCCGAAAAGTTCATAGGTGCGAAACCGGATTCGAACCCGCGGTCTATGTTTAAGAGGCAGTAAGTTAAACCATTAAGCTACAACGGCTTTTGTTTATGATTAGATATCGTCCGTCAATCGAAACGAAATTTAGCACAAATTAGTGTTGAAACTATTTTTTTTTAAGATATAAAAAAATGAAAAATACTAGTTGAGTACGTACTCGTATGAATACGGTCCATATATTTGATAGGCGATTATCCAGATTCTGTGTAGGTGATCCAGATAATTCGTGGCGTGCACGATTGTTTTCGGATCGCGATCACGCTGATAACACAAAACATTGTATTTTACGCTTCCATTGTTTCATTGCGATATATTTATATCTGCATAAAGTAGTTTATCTCTCACAAAATGAAATATATTTTCTCCCCTCCTATCATAACGCACACACTCATAGCCCCGCACTACGGCAACTCCATATTGTGGGTGCCATGGACACACACATAGACAAACCCAAACTCATGAGATAAATAAATGTAGGCCATACGAATGTTTCTCCCGGCCCGGGAATCGAACCCGGAACCTCTGCGTGACTGACCAGCATGGTAAACGTTCGGCCACAGAAGCAGCTTATATAAATAAATAACAGTATATTAGTTTTACCTTATGCTCTATTTTCCAATAGCTTTCATTGATATAGCCTGTCCGATGACGGTCGGTAGCTATGTTCGGACGTTGTCGCAGGACACTGCTACTTGGCATCTCCGGTACGCGCCCGGAGAGCTAGTAGAGGATGAGCTCAACATCGTCCGACCCCTCCCACCACATGGGAATTTGGGAACTGGAGAAACGCCGTTCATTCGGCGTCGGGAAGTGAGCGTGCTTTACAGCTCCGCCACCAATGAGGAGATTTGGTAGTCGACTTAGAGTCGGCGGCTCAGCGGTAGCAACCGTTAGTCGTACGGAGCGCGACGGGAAGTGAGCGTGCCTACAGCTCCGGTAGGTACCTATCTGGAAAATAGGGAGGGTGCTGTACGTGCACCCAGGGCGGCTCACCTAAGGCCCTAGCCTTACAGAGAACCGAATGAAGTCCGCGCAAACGAGCTGATCCCTGTGTGGGTTCGCTCGCACAGGTCATAGTGCCCTTCCCGCATAACCAAGAGGTTGATAAGGACGGGCACTATTAAAAAAAATTATGTAGAAAGTTATGGGACTGTCCGATGACGATCCGGTACCTATCAGGAAAATAGGGAGTGTACTGTAGGTGCACCCGGGGTAACTTACACGAGGCACTAGCTTCTTGAGTACCGGATAAAGTCGGTTACACCTATACAATGGGTGACCTGGGGTCAGAACCGGAACTTAGAAGATTCCTGTGCAAGCACAGGTTCATAATGGCTTACTGTTATGCTCTAAGGGTCGATAGGGAGGGTCACTATATCAAAACTTATGTAGAAAGGAAGGGGATGCCCCATGACAGTAGTGTTGCTTTCCAATAATTTCAGTGATTGAATTTCGCATTTATACGTGTGACGCCCTATAAGTTTCCGGAATGAATAAGAAAAAAAATACTATAAATGGTTAGAAATGAATTTATTGTTTCTCATAATATTCTCCGTTAGCGTTAATGCCCTTTTAAATACGAATGAACCAATTTTGAAAACATTTATGCCACTCCTCCGTGACAATCTCTGAAACAAATTTTTCATACTCTTCGACAGCCTCTTCAGGTGATGAATATCGGTGACCGAGCAACTGGTTCTTAATTTTTGGAAATAAATAAAAGTCACAAGGTGCCAGGTCGGGACTGTACGCGGAATGGCTCATAAAGTCAACGTTGTTCACCTTCAAAAATTCATTTATCTGTCTGGCCGTGTGAGAACTGGCTTTATCGTGGTGCAAGATGATGCGGCGTTTACGATTATTTTTACGGAGTTTGTCAATAACTTCCGGCAAACAAATGGTCGTGTACCAATCACTATTCACGGTACAACGATTCTCCAAAGCAACAGTAGCCACATATCCAGTTTTATAAAAAAAGAAGCAACCATCACAATTTTTGAAAAGAAGTAATCATCCGCTTAGAAGCACTTTGCACGCGCGCCACTTTGGTTGGTATCGGCTCATCTCGAAAGACCCATACGCTCGATTGCTGCTTTGTTTTGGGATCGTAACTATAAATTCATGTTTCGTCACTTGTTACTATGTCCCACACTAAATTTGTCGCCCATTCGTTGAGTCTGGTAAGCATGGCATATCACCAAGTGACGCGATCCGATTTATGAGCCTCAGTCAAATTGTGTGGGATCCACCGAGAGCACAGCTTTTTCACACCCAAATGTTTGTGTAGAATTGATTGTAAATTCAATTCAAGTGTTTATTACAAATTCGTTAAGTATAATTTTATGAGATCATCATTTCACCTTATCAGCATTAACTTGGGGTATAACATAAGCACAGTCATAAGGCTTTTCTCCTTCATGAACGGGTTAGTCACTTTAGGTAGTTACTTTAGTTATAACAACTAACGTAATCGGTATTATTAGCGAAATTGAGCTATTAACGAATCTGTAATCTGCGAAAGGACATCTGCAACCCCCTTATAAGCGGTTTTTTTATATGTTATTTAATTTCAGTTTTATTTTTAAGGAAAATCAGCGTAATGGACATTATTCAAAGAAAATCAACCGGATGAAAGAGTTTGTCCAGGAAAATACTGTCATCTTACCTATTTCTGCCGCCAAGCAGTAATAATGCTCTCATTACTGCGTTTCGGTTTGGAAGGGTAAGGGTGCTGGTGAAATCACAGCCACATGGGACTTGCCAATTTATATCTCACGGTGACCCTCAGATCTATGTGATTTAAAGCTCTGAGTGACCGGGCACACAACTTGTTCGTCCTCTCACTAGATACCATAAAAAAATATCTAGAAAGTTACAAAAATGCAAATGCGTTAGTTATGATAAAGAGGGCAATTTTGTCGGGTTCATAGAGTTGTGTTGTGGTTTCTAAATAACATACTTTTACACTTGACGATGACGCTTACATGCACCAAAAATAACTTACGACCTAATTAACGGCTAAATTCACCCTTCGAATTATTGAAATAGGAATACAATGACATCCAGCAACATTTTAGATACTTTGCAATAGGCAAGTAGAGTGTGGCTTAAACCCAATAACCTTTTGAAATGAACTTTAGACGTGGACGATCAATAAAAATGCGAATAATAACAAAATAATTGTAGTAGTGGTGAAACAATCCACTCAAAGAGATTGCGGTAGAAGACAAATGTGTTACGAATGAAATGCGGGAATATAACCAAGATTTTCACGAGGATTACCGTATACACCCATTGTCTCGGGAAATTATAATATTTATTTCCACAAGTGCTATATTTTCGACATTCGCTTTATGAATAATTCCATGCTATTACTTGTATTATAATCGGAAGAGAGCGACACACAGTAATACAAGTTTGTTTACCGCCGTTTGCAACGGAATGTTTGTATTTAGGAAGGTTGGTTGGGGCGAGGTAGGTAATAATGTAAATATTAAACGAATATGACGGTGTTTGCGCACACGCCTTAACACTTCCCCGGTTGTGAATTATTCAAGGAGACAACGTGCTACTCGCCTTGAGTACCTATCATATTTCGGAAAAATGTACATACACAAACCAAAATCAATCGACCTCCTGCCTCCTGGTATACAATTTGACGATACATTTTTATTCGCTTTTAAAAGAAAGTTAACGTTCGTGACATCAAATGTATACAGCGTAGATTAAAAAAAAAGGAAACCAAAACCATTTGCCAGCCAGAAATTGCTTTTTGGCTCTTTTCAACGATACGAGTATGGTATTTTACTTGACTACCAAAATTGAGTTAAAGACTCTCAATTCAGTCTGGGACAGCGCCGGCATCATAAATTCGAAACTCGTTTAAAATTTCTGCGATTGTTAGCTTTTCAAATATGGAACTTTGGTAACACAGAATTCCTATTTGGTTAGGCTATTGTTTGGGTTGTACACGCATAAAAACGTACGTATCAAATCATACTTTCAGATCGAGTCAATGAGTCCCATTATCTACCACAGTGTAGAGCAGGAGAACTGCCAACTCGAGAACTTTCTTTAACAAATATTATTACGTTATTTTGATATCTCCACACCGCTTATTCATAGTAAATGTTCAGTGAAGAATTATGTCGGGCAATTTTGTGTTGTACCAACGATTTAATAAACATTTTAGTAAAACATGTTTCAGGATGAAGGCTAATAGTTTGATGACATAAATTTGTCACTATAGACCACCGTTCAAGAGTAATGGAATCACGTCGCGAGTTGAGCGTCGGCGCATTAGCCTCTTTGCAGATAAGGCCGGGCCTACAGATCCCCAGCTCATATTTAAACTTTTACAATAGCTCCCTTCGCTCTCATAAATCATCGAGCCTTCCCTCACACATCTCGCTTGAATTTAAATAGGCCCCTAAACGCCCGATCTCCTGTGATTTAGAACCTACTTACAGTGGCGCCAGTGCTTTTTTTACACGTTGCAGTTGATTTATCATCCAAATATGACTTACCCATACATTTTATTATGTTTTTAATATAACACCTTAGTGAATTTACGGGTAAAATTTCGCTTGGCATTTACAGAAATGCCTGTAAAAGTATATGTTCATCTTTTTTTGTAGTGATTTTTCTACGAATGAAACCACGTAGCTTGTTAATGGCTTTTCTAGGTTTTGCCAACAGAAGTTAATGAGCTAAAAACAATTCAAGTCTTGGTGCTTTCCTACAGCAACAGCTGCAGCGTTTTATCTATTTTTAGTAATAATCTTTTGCAATGTAAGTAAACGCGGTCTCTAAATACACCGCATAGAATATATGTTAATTTGTTTGCGTCTTTAGGGCCATACATGCGCTAATCACTCCGCTCAGTGCATGTTTTAAAATGTAAATAGCGGGTAAGGAGGGTATATTTCGTAAAGTCGTGCCACCCAGTAAATTACACCTCGCCTGCGTCGGCTGAGGGGTATTTAAACGACTATAAAGGTCCGTCGAAAGACCAGCACAGATTTACATGGCAATCCATGAATTACACGCGCAATAAACTCCTTCTTTGACTATTTTATTTTCGAATTCATTACTTTTAATTAATTACATATATTTTATGATTTAATCAATGCTTGCTTCCTTATTTCACTATTATCACTTGTTAAACTTGCTCACCATCATTGAAACATCCGTAGTAAAGTTTTTAAAAATTGCCCGCAAGTGCGTATCGACTTAGATTTTTCTTACGAAGAGGAAACTTCCGGAGATACGATTATTTGCCAAGAATATGACCAAGCTTCAACTTATTTTCTTCGATTGTAAGCTTTCAGAATTCTACTTTTTAGTTTAAAATTTTTTTTTAATTGTTATTTTGAATGGTATAGTGAAATTTTTATGCTTGTGCGATTTTTTTTATAAATAGAAGTATCTTCAATGCGCCATTTGTGTAAGACACGTATACAGTGGGCACTCATGCATAATGTATGGAGTAGCTTCGGCACTCCGACGCGCCATCTGATTGCCCGATAACATGGCCCTTGTTTACACGGGACGCGCTAATCTTGTCTTCCGAATTTTAACAAGATTTGACTGATGTTCCGATCCCGTCGAGATTTGTTGCCTTTTACAGAGATTACTAAAATAAATTGCTTACCCCCGCTTGCATCAACAAGGGAGAACTCCATTAATAGTTTGCCGAAAAGTTAGTACAAACATTTGAATAATATTATGAATGCACTATACTTACACGAAATGAAATACACTATATTTGTAGCTTAGTCGTACATCGCCCGTTTACACAATACTGCAAATTAGTAAACATTTGAAACTTCGCTCTGCTAAGGAACTAAAGTAACTTTGTCAGCTGGAAGCGCTTATGCAATGAGTAATCGACTGTTAATGCGCTGTACTTCTCCCGCGAACTTTTAAATAGAGCCGGAATGTATACCACACTATTGACTTATATCATGTATCTTTCACTCACAACCACTTTTAAGAACTAATAGAACAGCTGAATGTAACTGTTACAATTCCAGTAAGAAGTTGGCAAACGGTTCTTGCACCGTGGATTTCAAACGATCGGTTTAATATAAAAGTTTTCTATCGTACTTACAAGAAAAGCTGATTTTGTTTCAGCTTAGTGGGAACATAAACATTATCAAAAACCTTCTTGTAAAACATTTCACGGTTCCGTTGTCGGAGTTATTTAGCTACCAATTTTTGTTCATCCCTAAAATGTAAAAATCGATAAAGGATTCTGTATTGCTGTGCTCGATCAACGGTAATCTTCCGAAACCGTTTAAATCTGTTTACAAGGCAATACTTTTTTCAAACACAAACCATCAGTATAGGCCAAGTGAAAATACATCGCAAAATAAGGACAGATGAAGTGTTTGCGTCCGCAATTACGTTGCGTGCCGCAGTGAAGGCTCGCGAGTGGTGGAACGTGTAAACGTTTTGTTACGTAACGGTAACGTGTAAACATGCGCCGTGCGTTTTTCACCGTTGCTTGGCCAACTTCCAGCGGAAATATGTTCATACTTAACATAACCAGACGAAATGGCGAGTGAATCTTTCAATACGCCACTACTATAACTCTTTAGTGTTCTCCATCGTAATGTAGCATGACATGTGTTAATTTATTTCATTGTTTGCTGCTTTCAGTTATATTTATTCAATCTTAATTATGAAAGCAGTTAAAAACGGTGTTACTGTACTAAAGAAATTTTTTGTTGCACATATTTGTCCCTCTTTTTGTTGCACAACATAGGATGGAAAAGCGTAATGTCAATAAATTTTGTGAAAATCGTAAATCTTGAGGCCCCGCTCGCTGTTGAGACGGGTCGGGATAATCGGAAGTTAACTAACCGTGGTAGCACTGGCACTTGGCCGACGACCGTTCCAGCTCCCGCGCACGCACTCGCCCTCGCTTGTCTCTGTTTCCGCACCCGCGTCTGTGCCTCTCCGATACACCCATAATGAGCTCGAGACAATCTTTTATTGTCTGTTTGGACTGGGATAAATTGTGATAGATGATCCTCCAAGTCTCCCAGATTTCGAGCCAACTCTATCCGTCTTCCAATTTATATCGAGAAAATTCCCGGACTTTCATCCTGCGCTTACATGGCCATTTACGTCTCACAGGCCCATTTTATAAAACAGAAAAACGTTTCGGCGCCATTTTCCGCATTCATTTTTTTGCCTAACGAAATGCGAGCTTTACACTGTAGATATGCTGTCGTAATGCAAGTTTTTATGTCGTGCCCATACAAGGTTCCTTTTAGAGACGAGAACATGTTGTGGTGACAAATAGTAAGTATTTATGAGGCTTATTCCGCGACGCCACATAATCTCTAGAAATGAGTCACTCATTTTGCGTTTTATGCCAGTTGCTGTGGCTGTGGTTTTTGTGTATAATTGCATAACTTTTGTTTTGTGTGTTTGATTATTTTAAACGTAACAATTTACAACAAATAACCGTCTTGCTGCTTTATAGCCATCCGCTATAAAAACGCGTTAATGTTGGTATGCTGTCAAAGCCTTAGATCCGTTACACTGAAGTGACTAAACAACCCTGTCCGCGCAATACTTTGTCTTTGTCGGGTTGAGCGATCGTCGCCGAGCAATCTCGTGTTGCATGTGTAGAGTGATCACGAGACGCAGTTCCTCAGTGCTCGATAAATGAGAGGCCTCAAGGGACGCACAGAGGTCACATGACTCATTCCCAGTTACATTTTGACCGAGATCTAACTTCCTGTAAACCTCACCTCCGAACATCTCCCTGCAATTTCCGCCCTCCAAATGACTCCCTTGATTCTCAGCCTGTCCGTGAAAACGTCGCAGGAAATCCCTACGTTTTACTTTTTTATATTGCGCTTATCTTGCCAGGCATATAATAATGTAGTCAGCCGCAGTGCGGTATTTTTGCCGGTATACAACTCGAGACACTGCCCGATTAATATTAATTAGGTAAAGATTTGAAAATTGCTCTTTCATCCTGACTCTTTAATTTTGTACGTACTTAAACTTTGCTGAGGCCTAATCAATTATTCTATAACGTGTTCTAGCGAAGATAATTCACCGGGGTCGTGCCGATAGTCCGCTAAGCCTGCTTTAGCGTCAAAACGCCATAATTTTGCATTGAAAGGATATTTTATTTGTTATCCTTTGTAAATCGCATTACACCTCGGTTGTTCAAATAGGCCGCTTTATATACTGCTAAATCATCGCGCCTTTCACCAGGACGGTTGCATTAAGGAAATATTGGCGTATTTAAGGCCTCACTGCGAAATATCTCTTTTCATTTGTCTCTCGTTTGCTGTCCGGATATTAAACTCATTCAGTCGATAATGATTTCAAATACTTTGGTTATAAAATTACGCCAGTTACGCCGAGCGTTCGGGATCTATTTCAGAATAAAGTAAAGCTGGAACGTCGAAGTGGCGCGCCCAACAGGGACACTTGTGGTGATTTACCGCGCGGTCCATTGCCGTGCCCACGTTATTGAATACTTCGTTCAATGAAAGAAAAATCGTATATTTTGATGTCTATTCGTAAATTTATGACTTCCGTTCGTTCTCTCTGACAAATTTCAATTAAAGGATACTCCTAGCTATCGGAAGTAAACACTGGGACTTTGTCGTTTGTCATTTATTTACAGTAGAAGAATTAGAAGAACAAGCCAATGAACGCTCCTCATTAAACGTCTCTGTTCAAGATTCACATAATCTGAAAATAGTACAATACCGAATCATGAAGCTTGGGTGGGATTTCGATAATTCCCATTGACGTCAATAACGATCGTATAAGCACTTAATGGTAGACGAGATCGGCGGGAGGCCATGACAAAAGAGACCTTTAACCGACGGCCATTAGCCATGTCATTAAGCTGTCTCGATTTACGGCGTGCACTCACTCGATGCAAAATTTAGCTACTACCTCCAGACCAGACTTGCTCCACAGATAACCACAACTACCATCAAGTTTGTTTGGCACTTACGCTAACAAAGTTGGGACACAAATTTGTGGCTTCGGCAATTTAAATTGGCAAGAATTTAGTTCTACGTAATTTAAATAAGTAGGTAATGGTTTTGTTGACGCGGGAATATGTCGGAAGCAAACTTTGCTTCGGTTACAAATAAAAATAATATACGACGCAAAAGTTCGATAGACATCGCAGCGAAGTAGAGATTTCAGAAAATTAAATCTCTGGCGCAAAGGGAGAACGGGGCTTCTTTATAGGCCAATTAGGCTGAGAATACGTTAAGCGTTCATTACCGGCAGCGATTAGGTGCGTTCGTAATACGTATGGAGAAGCACGGTCGGCCCGCGCCCTAATCTGACTCCACACGCTGAAGCTTGCCGTAAAGCATCCCATTATTGCGTATCACGAACGCTGCACGTACGTTAAATGTTCCACTATGTTACGTCAGATTATATGTGATTAATAGTTTTGTTCAGAACACAGTGGAACTATTTGTCCAAAGGCTTGCCAGTTATAATATGAAAGTAAGAGAGTTCTCATGTTGAAACGTTTCCAATTTCTTGTAGCTGCTCCGTCTTTAACGCGGTGCATAAAAGGTGACGTTTCTTGCCACTTCGTCCCTATCGATCAACGTCTTGCTTGGGGTAGTGCGTAAGCCATAGATTGTATTCAAAAATATTGAAAAGATATTGTAGAAGCCTGTATAAAGTGCTCTAGCTTTTTCGTATAGTTTGTGCTGATATTCTTGCAGAAAAGTTTCCTAATTTAAAACGTATCTCAGTTTAAAGATTTATCACTGTCTATTTTTTATGGATTAGGAAGAATCTACGTATATTGTTGGCCTAAATATAAGTAAACAAGGATATGTCATTATGAAAAATGTGATATAACATATAATCCAAAAAAGAGTCGATGGTGGTGCGCCCGCGCTAGTTCTGAGTACTATTTTCAGGTCAATTGATTTTGACGTCACTCATAGAGCAAATTAGTTTCCCAAAATACCGCAACGTGATAAGGGTTAAAATCAAAATTCTCAGGCTTTTCAGTTATTAGTCGTATGCCATTGACGTTATCCAGCGCAATCTATCAACGACTAATGCGAGCGAACAAAGGCTGATTTGATTAAATTGCGCCACATGTTCCAGGTAACATAACTAACGTTCTCGTCGACATTCCATTATTATGTGGACTATGAGGCGTAATAATAAATTAAATATTTGTTTACATGTTACAAATCTAGACATTACAGTCTTCAGTATAATTCCCTTGAGGTGAGGCGGAACAACAACCTGCTGGTATCTGTTTCTCAGGTATTACGCGGCGAGTCGGACTGTCCTGAGCTAGTGGGACAGCTTGTAAGCCTCTTTGTCCCAGACTTTCCTAAAACAGTTTTAAGACCGCGCCGCCGTGAACTATTCACAGTCCCACCGGTGCGTACCGTATCGCGCAGGAACTCACCACTGCTCCGTGCCCTCGCAATGCTCAATCAACTCTTGGCATCAGCACCGGAGTGTGATCTGTTTGCATGGCGATGGGCGGCTGTGTGTTGTGAATGCCTGAGATTTTGTGAAGCGATGGATGATAGTGAGTCAAGTATAGTGCTATAGTTTAATTTATTATTTCAGTCTTTGGTTTTGTTTTTTTTTCATTTTTGTTGTTATTTTTTAATTAATTTGGTTTCACGGCGCATTGGTTATGGAACTGTAATGCCGTGTAAACATATTTACAATAAATAAATAAATTACTTACAATACACAGAAAACCTATTCACCTTGACATTCAAGTCTATTGCAAGTAAAGATGTTTATTGCATGGACACTAAAACGCTGAAACGTTTGATCTTAGTAGACAATTACTTGCAGAAACTTTTACTTCACGTAATAAATTCTTGTTTAATGCAAGGAATGTTTCCAGAACTGCTAAAACAAGGACGGGTAATATCCTCTTTTTAAAAAGGGCGTAAAGATGACATGAATAATTACAAGCCTATTTGTGTCCTTCCATGTTTAACGATTTATCGAAATTTTCATTTTCATTTAACGAAATTCTCAAGTGTATAATACAATATAGACTCACTCGCTATTTTTTCAACGAAAATGTTTAAAATACAGTGCAATATGAATTTACGAAGGGAGGTTAATAACAGCTACTGTATCTAATGTAATTAACTTTGCTTTAGAGACTTTGGATAGTTTGCTGAAATCCACGTACATATTTTGTTATCTTTCCAAGGCCTTTGATTGTATACATCATAAAATACTGTTATATAAATTTGCATATTGGGATCCTATTGCATTAAACTATTAAATAACCTTTAAACGAATTGTAATTGATAAAAAAGTACAAGTAACTCGATCTTCTTAGGCATTAGGAAAGTCTGAAATCGTTATATCACAGAGTTCTGTATTACGCCCTATATTATTTCGAGTTTATAAATGATTTGACAAGCAGCTTGCCTAAGTGGGGTTTAATAAATGTATTTGCCAATGACACCCATGTCGGGGAAAAATAGGAAAAAGGAAACTGTGGCAAAAAAGGTTGATGATGTTATCAGCTTCCTAGAGAATGGTTTACTGCTAGGGATGGTCTACTAAATAACGACATAACAACTGTCATGGCATATTACACCAAGAAATAACGTACATTGGACTCAAAGACACATACAAAATTTTAAGGCTATACTAATGATAATTTCCTTTGAGTCTTCAAACTTACATTAATAATGTATGTAATAAAATAGCTTGTGGAAATGATGCACCTCTTAAACGAAAGCGTCTAATCGACAAAAATACATTGTTGTTGTGTATTATGCTTATGTTTTCGATTATAAAATACGCTGTCACAATTAGGGGAACGGAGTTAATGTAAAATGTGTACTAGTTCTACAGAAAAGATCAATTAAAATTATCAGTAACATCCAAAGAAGGAACTCTGTAAGATCTTTTTAATAAAATTAGGGGTCATGGCAATAACATCATTGTTTGTTTTTAAGTCTTTGCAAGAAGCACTCAAAAAGGTGGACAACATAAGAACCATTAGAGATATACACACTTGCAATACTAGAAACAAGGACAAACTGATAGTGTCAAGAACGAGATTCCACAAAACTGCAAAGCAAGTTGCTGGGGGCCTACTGTGAGCTCTTAGAGCAATCCTATTTAAGCCTGTGACTTGGATTGCCTGTCAAATTCGTACTATGACCTCACAAAAACAATTCACTTTCCATGCAATTTACGTTCCCCACTCGAAATCCGTTCACCTTTTCTTTCATATCAAAATCGTACCAAGACGTGCTGTTTGCCATGCAAGTGGCGGTCTCATCTGTAAAAATAAGCAATTCAAAAAAGTTAACCCGTGACTAACTTTTTTAGATTTTGTTACATTTTTAAGAAATTTCGGTTAAGTTTTATTATATTTTCACTTGTTCACCTTTTCTTTCATAGCAAAATTGTATCATGACGTGCTGTTTGCCATGCAAATGGCGGTCTCATCTGTAAAAATAATCAATTCAAAAAAAGTTACTCCGTGACAAACGTTTTTTAGATTTTGTTACATTTTTAAGAAATTTAGTTTGTTTTATTATATTTTCAGTTTCACAAATATTTGTTATCTTTTTAGGCTATATAGCCAATTGTCAATAAATAATATTCTATTAACTATTGAGCGTTTTTTTAAAAAAACTTACTGCGAGTTTCCAATTTTTAAAATATTGTTGATAAATTATTGGCATGAACGTTATTGCAATTTTTAAATAGCATATTAATCAGTCAATCATTTACAATCATTTAATCATAATCATTTTAATAATTTTATTAACTTTGCGAAAATCGAAAAATAACTTTTATGTAGCGCTAAATTTGTCTTTAATGAAATCAATGAAAATGTACGAATACAAGATACGTTCCAATTATGTTATAAAATTTCAAACGCACTTTATTAATTTCAATGATAATGACTAGATATGACGTATAATTTTGTCGTACGACAAATTGTACAGTATGATTGAGAAGTTGCCGATATTACAAAACAACGCAATAAGTATAATCAATAATAAAATAAATAAAAAAAATATAATTATTCTCATTTTGAACACAATCGGTTAACAGTGCTTGAACACTCCCAGAATAGTACATCTGTCTATTTCTTTCATATGATTTAGTCATAAAGGATGGAAAAAAATAAAGGAAAGGAGCTTGCCCTATCTACGGAATAAACGTCTCTACCTAAACCAAAAATGTCCACCACAAATGGCGGATTTAGTGTTGTACCATAATCATACTTAAGTCAATATCGACATGCAAATGTATGGCTTAAATGTTGAAACTGTTTTTTATGTTTGCAAATTTGTATAGTTTACTGTAATCAAAGTATGATTAATACTAGGCAAGTAATGAGCCATTTTAATCAAAATTTAAATATAAAGTTATTTACCAATAAATGTAACGATGGAATTGCATTATCATGTAATCTATTTATATTCAAAGTTCTATTAAAATTTTACTTCAACATGGAGCGAACAAACGAAGATGGTGATGGATTTAATCCAATGTTTATGTTCGGCAGTCCTATATTTTCCAACCATTCTTTCTTTCTTTTTCATTTGTAGGTAAACTTTAAAAAAATAATAATAATGTAATAATAAAAACCTCGTAGTGAATTGTTTTAATAATAGAACATCGATAATATGTCTGCTTTCTAGAACAACACTATCTCAAAATAATCGTTATCAACAATCATCAAAATATACTAACAAACAGGCAATGTAAAGTAACCAAAGCAAAATTCGGCAAGACTTATGAATAAACTACTTAAATGAGTCTAATTACATGAGATATTTGGGCTATTGTATGATTTATAGGCAGAAAAATAACACATGCCGTGTATGTAACATTCGGTTGATTTCCGATTTTCTACTGCTGATGCTGCAGCGACGCATTTTAATCAATACTTAATTGTTCTCACTGTCAATATTTTTGTCTATTTCATTACAATTCATGCGAATAATTCAATAAAACGTTTGGTTAAACATTGGTTTTGACATTTGATGTACTTCCCTTTGACAACCGGAAACGGTTATCAAGGGGTACTCCAAAAATGGTAAAATGAAGACAGTTGGCATTTAAGATGACGTTACGTACTTTAGATTTCCGTGTTTGACATAAATCAATGTAGTGCTATCTCTTTTGGCTTACGACGGCACGCAGTAGTTAAACAAAGACAATAAAATGTTTATGTTTTCAACGTCTAAATGCATCATATACATATAACGTCTGATTTATATATGTCAGTATAACATGTCCTTTGGTTTCCATAGTCTAAGGATTTAGTATGTAGTTCCATCTCGCTCTTGTTACGTTAATTATTGTCTCTGACTGACAGAGACAATAATTAACGTTTAAAAAGTAAAACTCATCATCCTGTCATGCCATTCCCGTTCAACTTTGTGTAGGTCATGATACGAATTTAAGCCATTCTGTTTTACCACGTCAAGTGAATTGCATGGAACTTGGCTGGTTGCTTATAAGCTCATAGTAGGCCCCCTGTTTAAAGACAAAGTTATACAATGAATTATGCGACTTAGAATTGAAATAAAGTATAAAATCCTTTTTAATAGATAATCCGTTCTATGATATGAACGAATATTTTGTCATAAAAAATGCTCGTTATTTTATGACTTTTAATGTCAGCCTATTAATAATTTATTACTGAATTTATTTCATGAAATAATATAATTATTATTGATTAACTTATATTATTTGTTTGTAGTTTTCTAAATCATGAATTTAATTATGTAAGACAATTTGTTAATAGTGAATGCTTTGTAAGATTTTAGATTTTTGGTATAATGTTACGGACTTGTGACGTGGCAAACAAAGCTTTTTAATGTTTGGATCTTATTAATTACAAATAAACTATATTAAATTAAAAACAAACAACGCGAAATTGTTTTTATGTTATACACACATCAAAAGTGTCTAGATATCAAGGTATTTTTTAAACATAAAGTTTGGTGAGCGTATTTAATTTTTTATTGAATTGATATTCAATTATTTTTATGTGAAATTACTCCACTAGTTTGTTATAATTATTAATACGAAGATCGAACACTCAGAAAAAATTCCTTCGATCCGGCCGGATTCAAACCGATTCTATGATATTTCGTCACCACGAGCGATATTTCGCCGGGTGACGAAATATCATCATTTCTCATAGATGGCGTTACGCCTAAAAATTCGTTGAAAAACCAAATACAAAGATACGACGAAAGCACATAGAAGAATTCGTGAGGTCCGCTGGTTTGTTCCGTGGCTTAGTTGGTATAGCGTCTGACACGGTATGCTAGAAGACGTCGGTTCGAAATCGGCCGGATCGAAGGAGTTTTTTCTGAGAGCGTATTTAAGTTAATAAAAAAATGTATATAAATTTATTAAATTATTTATTTAGTTACTTATTTTTAAAATTGTGTGAAATTGACAAAAAGCCATTGGCGCCAAAAAAGTATTATAATACCTGATTTTCAATAATTGACTAAAACGTGTTTGATCCCTAGACATTTGATATGTATATTATTAATTCAAGACGTCGTCGTGATATGTCCCCGAAGACCGACGGCGTCACGATTTGACTTTGCCTTCCTGCTACATTGGCGGACAACATGTAAAAATGTTAAAAAACGGCATATGATATGATGAAATTACATGCATATTGGACTTGTTAACTTATGTGCCAAGGTGACGGGCGCAGTGACAGTGCCCCTCAGATCTTTGTGATTTTAAGCTCTGTGGAGTGTGTGTAGTGGCACTGCAACTGTTGTGGACAGGCGTTACCAACAAGCGCACGATTTGTATGTCCCGTCACTTGGTATCATAAAACAAGCTTATGGTGTATACGGAAAGGTGTTTCCCCACGGCCACGACTTGACCATTTGTATAATAATATTTATTTACAATTTCATCTGTTCCAAGTCAACTGCATTTAAATTGAAAAGGTTTATAGGCTTCCCTTTATTTTTCTAAGGTTTTGTTTAGTAAGGTCACAAGTTTTCACGTCCAGGGACCAACAACCTTTTCGATTAGCGTACACCTGTTATCACATACATTAATCATTGCAAAGAAATGTGTGAGAAGCATTTTCTCGTGTCGTTTACGTTTAAATTTATCGTCTTTTTTCTTCTCTTTATTTAGACACAATCTTAAGAATATATCTAACTATGAAATAGTAATCATGTTTAGTGAAACGCTCTTGCTAGGATTGTAAATAATTATTTCTGCCAATTGTCCGTTACTAAAAGATCCCAGAAAAGTTGGAGGTTCTCATTTCGGGTTCTCAATGTTACGGGATTACTCCCATATTTGTGAACCGATTTCGATATTTTTTTTTGTTGGAAGGGGTCCCCCTCATTAGTGATCCTATTCAAATTTGTAAAAAAAATATTCCACCTCTAAGGGTGGCAAATTACGTGATGAATCCAATTTATTGGACTTCTCCTACTTCGGTCGACTAGAAGTTCCGGAGCACTGCATACTTATGTCGTTGATATTCCACCTATTCGCACTAATTGCTTTGCTTCCTCCTTTCTGATGCGTACGGCAAAAGAACAGAATGCTCTACTGGTATCTGTATTTCCCGAAAAGTATAATTTGGGGCTATTCAAGGCTAGAGTGAATAGGCATTTTTTAGGCAAACGCGTCCCATTGTCGCTTAACATCAGATGAGATTGTGGCCAATCGTGTGTCTGTTATATATAAAATAAAAACTTTCCATTAAACCATATGCAATAAAACTTGGCAAGCAGATGCAATTTCACAAACTTTTGAGTATGGATTGTTTTAAAAAAAAAAATTATTTTCTTATTTATTGTTTTAAGTGCATAGTATTTAGAAGCATAAATCTATGCCATTGTGACCAGGCCGTATTACTTTTTTTTTACCTCTAGAACCTTTCAGGGTAACAACGGTTAATATTGGCTTCCTTTGAGGGCTGCATTATGTCTACCACTTACGCTACGTTTCCTCCATAATGAGATAATACGCATCAGCTTGCCCTAACATTACCCTAGGAAAATACTCCCCAAAATTACTGCTTGCCCGAAATGAAAGTAATCTTCTGACAATCATGGCTCTGTCCCTTCCAACTTGCTCGTCTCTTATCTATCATCACTGACCATTACTGGTAATGGAAATTCAATTACTGTTTAAGGAAGATAAGCGCAAAACGTGCAAGCCCACCGGAGATCCCAAAGTCATACACACTATAAACTTTATGTCTACATAATAAAGCCCCAAGTTTATTCTCAAAGTCTAGAGTTGGTAAATAAAATTGTATATATTGGGATTTTTTGTGAAATATCTCGGTTAGTTTTGTTATGATTATGAATACAAGACGTCGAAATTTTAGGCACTGAAAATGTTTTGATGTAACAAAAACACAGGAGAACTTCGACGGTAACTGGGCCCGTAGCTCAGTTGGTAAAGAGTAATGCTACAGTGCGGCATGGACGTGGGTTCGAGTCCCACCAGGTCGATCTTTGTAGTCATAATCAAAATAAAATTGTGTTAACGTAACTCGTAGCTTGTCTTATGTACTCCAGTTTGCATACACCTAAATCCCCTATTTCATTATATTATAGATCAGGAAACAGGCATGGCCGTAAATCCGTTAAGTTTTCCAAATTCCCTTTTTTATTCACCACTCAATTTATGAAAGTACCTACTATGAGTGGTGCAGAGAGAATTATGATATTTCATGCTGTCGTTCGTTATAGGGCGAAGCGTGAAGTTCCAGCTTTATTGGAAGTTTTACGTATATCCCATTTTATTGAGTCATTTATGTGATGATATTTTATTTTTCACGGCCTGAAAACAAAATTGTTACTAGGCTATTAAATAAGGGATTTCCATAGTGATTATGCCCACTGAGCCAATATTCGATTGGAGGGCTTTATATTACGTTAAAGTTATATTAGACAAGTTTCTTTTGTTTATGAGATGATAAACAAATTTAGATACTGAATATTTTTAAATGAATGACCACAAGACATATTATTATTTATCTTTATATCAACATTTCTGAAATTGGATAGTATTTTGCAATTATATTTAGTTTAAATACAGTTTTATATAATACTCAAATATTCTCCGTGGAATTAATATTTAATGTCCATCAATGTCATAAGCCTATAAAAGATTTATTTTGCCGGGAATATTGTATACATAATTTCGTAACAAGAGTTTATATTAGGGATTAAAATATGAAATTGCCGTTCCACAGCCCTGACCACTTTGAAATGAAATAAAGTCTTTTAAGTATAAATATGGTTTTTACTTGAAACTTTTTCAAATAAAAAATTATGGTTTCCAAATTTTGCTTTGTTGTGTTATTCATGTGTTTTCGCTTTGGTTAATGTTGCATCATTTTGAAATCGAATTGAAACCACAAAACAATTAATACTGTACAAGAACTTAGTTTGCGTCGCTCATGTGCTAACAGTTAGCGGAGTTCCGCAAACTTCAGCTCAGCTACTTTCGCTTTGTATATGTTAAGGTCAAATCAAATCAAATCAAATGCATTTTATTCGTCAACATAGGATACAGTACATTGAAATACATGGTATTAAATAAGTTATAGCGACCCTCTATGTAGCACCTTCAGGCATACGAACTACATAAGTGGATGATGAAGATAGTTATTTTACTTAATTATTATTTATTTACTTAATTATTACTCAATTTTATTTAATGTCAAATTACTTAATTATTACCGAAATATTCGTTTATAGAGTAAAATGTTTCATTAACAAGGTATTTAAATAGATTTCTTTTAAATGTTACAATGTCCTTAATGTTCCTTATGTCAGATGGTAATTTATTATAAATCTTGGCACTCATTGCAATAATACTATTACATAGGAGGGCAGATCTGCCACCTACGCTGTCAAGTTTATTATTCCTACGGGCACTCTTAACACAATTAAAGAAGTTTGGATTGCGTCTGATGAAAACTGCGGTATTAAATACGTAAAGAGACATTAGCGTTAGTAATTTATGTTTCTTAAAATAAGGTCGTGTCAATTATCGCGCAAAAACTCTAAAATCAAGAAATATGCATTATTTCGCTACTTTATAGTGCAAAAATGGTAGACGCACTTGTAATATATCTATGGTGATGTTTCGTGTCATCATTAAGTCTTATTTTATTTCACTTTAATACATTTTCAATTTTCTGTTTATCGTAATCATTTTTTTGTTCTTCTTCTTAAGGTTCCTCTCCAACTAGTGAAGGTTGGCAGTTAGCTCAGCATATTTATCTTTATTTCTGACGAGGCTGAACAGTAGTTGGGCAGCACTCGCTATCCCAATCCACTCTCGCATGTTCCTCAGCCGCGATTTTTTCTTACGACCAGATTTCCTTTTACCAGCGATTTTTCCTATGATTATCAGTTGCAGAAGTTCGTATCTGTCATGCCTAAGTACATGACCCAGATATGTAACTTTTCGCTATTTGATGGTCTGCAAAAATTTCCAACTAGTCGCAGAACTTCATCATTGGTGACTTTCTGAGTCCATGATAAGTGCAACATTACATTTTTTTATTCAAATGCAAGTGCGCATTTGACCTCAAGCTCACCTGTTGGAAAGTGACTATGAGGTCGACGATGGAGCATGCACACCTAAATAATGCCTATTCACACCCGCCTTGCAAAGGTCCTAGTTATACCGTTCAGGGAACCAGTCTGCAGGCAGGGAATTCAACTCCATAGCTGTTCGCCAAATAAATATGGAAGCGTAACGCTTCGTGCGAATCTTTGGAATATCCACAACACATAGGCGGAATCCAAGCCTACGTCTAGTCCCCCGGTGATGGAAAGGGGAAGGCGGAATTAAACCGTATAATTCCATCGCACACTCTCCGTGATATATCTTGTAAAAAACTTCGTTCGTTCTTCTGTAGAGCACATTTCAAATGCTTCAATACGTTTCCTTAGATGCTCTTTTATTGTGTGTTTCAAATTCATATCAGAACAGTCATCGCAGTAATAAAAAAAAATCGAAACATTCGAAATAATGAAATTCGAAAATACGAAATTCGTGTTTTTGATAGATTTCCAATCATGACAGCTGGTCGCTATTGTAAAAAAAGTGCGGACGATGATGGCAAGACTCGCAAAGAAACAAACACGGCCAGTTAACCTTCACCGTTACTTCTACATAATAACTCCAGAAACTACACTACAAAAGTTGCAAATTGGAGCTCTTCGCCAATCTACACACTTACCCTTGGTGCCTACCATTTTTTCCGCAATTTAGACAATTATCTATGAGGAAAACAATTTATTTCCAGTCAAGCAGCCGAAAATAAGCTCGAAGACTTTGTGGATTCCCGTTCCCAACTAATATACCGCAAAAGAATAAATAAACTTCCAGTACGATGGTAAGGCGTAGGGGTATTGACAACGTAAAAGCGTATTGATCAAAAGAAGTGCAATTTTCCATAACATTTCTTTTTTGTTTCAATCGTAAATATAATGGAATTTTTGTACTTTAATGAATATTATGTAATGGGTTCGTTCATTCGTGGATTCGAATCCGGCCTCTGAGTTTTTCGAAGAAATTTAATTTGGAATTCACCATGCGCTTTTCGGTAATCGAAAACGTCATGAGGAAACCTGCATGTCGAAGAAGGTTCATAAACCTCGGAAAACGTGTGATGTCCCCAACGACAATTGGGCCAGTATGGCGTACTATAGCCTAAATGCTCGCCTGAGAGGAGACCCGCGCCTAGCGGTGGGACGTATAAATGAGTTGATGATAATGATGAACCCATATTACCGACCTGCGTGGTCGAGTGGCTTGCACACCGGTTTTCATGGTGTCGCCATCGCTGAGGTTCCGGCTTCGATCCCCGACCGAAAAAAATTACTTTTCTATATTATCTCAGTTCTGGGTGTTTGTGGTACCGTCGTTATTTCCGATTTCCCTAACAGAAGTGCTTTAGCTGCTTACTTTGGAATCACAGAAATGTGATTTTGTTTCACATTTAATTTATTATTAATATTTAATAATATTTTAGTAGCAATATAGCTCCTTGTGAAAGAACCTTGCTTTATTTCTGCCGCCAAGCAGTGATATCAGCATTGCTGTGTCCGGTTTTGAAGGGTAGGGGTGCTGGTGAAATTACAGGCACATGGGACTTGTCATTATAACTCAGGGTAACGGGCGATTTATAGTTCTAAGTGGCACTGTAACTGTTACGGACCGGCGTGTAGCTTACCATCAGGCGCACGACTTGTTCGTTCCGTCACTTGAAATTATGTGAAAAACACAAGTAAGGTAACTATATACAAACGTAGCAGCTCGGCTTGTATGTGTGCGCACTCGCCGCGTGTCGTGTACGGACGCACACGTTCGCATAATCTCGCGATGCATTCGCGTTGTATAGCGCTGGTCGTCCCAAACTCCTTTTATTGTTATGTGACATGATATTATAAAAAAAGCGATATTGTAGTAAAGGATGATAACCATTACTGCCGTCTTCTACTTAGCATGTCCAGCAAATTTATATTTGTAATTATTTTACATTAATTAATACTACATTTTTGGCAATAGTTTAAAACTTATCAAAGCAGCAGTTTCTTTTGAATAAAAAAAAATTTGTAATTCTGTTGCGTTTCCTATTCAGTGAAAAGATTCAGAATCTAGGTCTTATGTGCTTAAAAATGCGCCATGCTTTTGGTCATGCCAGTTTAATGTTAGTGGATGCCTCCATATTGCACCGGTTATAGTCCATTATATTTAAGTTCGATAGCAAAATTGTTCGCATAACAGCTAATTACTAGATACATTACGCGGCATAATGATATTCTCCACTTAATACAACAAAGGACATTGTGTGAAATCAAATTCCCCGCAACATTGTTTTCATATACAGCATCAACCAAAAATAATCCTCTACTGAAAGTTTGTTTACATATAATAAGAAAATAAAGCCGCTAACAACATAAAAGTCATTTCAGGACCTCCCACTGCTAAGTACATTAGTGGAAACATAAAAACAGCCCGCGAGATGTTTGCTCTCTAATGTACATTTTATTGCTATAATAATACATAATGAAGAGTGATCGTTAAATAATTTATTTTTGTGCTGACGATTAATGAATACATGCATAACGTAGTGGAGTTCATGTTAAAAATATATCGATATTTTTTCCGATGTACCGGTGCAAAACATCGATATTTACGATATATCGTAAATAATTCAAAAAGATAAAAGGAAGGAAATTTTACTAAGAGTAAATAAGTAAAACCACCAGTTTTGACACAAGAATCAAATAAATGTATATCTTATTCTTATGTTCTTATTGGCTAGTCGCACACATACAATATTACTGACAATCCAAGTTTATGTATACTCCCAACACAACAATATCGCCCGCACACAAGCAATTATTGTCAATGTTATTGTGTGTGTGCGGCTAGCCTATGAGAACAGAACCACTGCGTTACACTGACGGATGACCAGGGAATCAGCGCAGCGCTCGAAATGCGTTTTGTTTCTGCAAATTCAATTTTGAATTGTGTACTTTCAACTTTGTACGAATTTTCATGTATCGGATAAAACATATCGATAGTACATAGCGATACCCAATTATACGATAATATCGGATTGATACGATATATCGAAGGCATATATCGATATTTTTTAATATCGATATATGTCGAGCACTCCTAGCATAACGTTCACAGACTTGTGATGAGATTTTTACATTTTGCTAGTACATTACTGGAGATATAAAACAAGACTGCAGAATGTTCTCACTTTTGTACATTTTATTGCTATAATAATACGTAATGACAAGAGTACTCGATAAATGATTGGTTTGTATTGACATTTAGCAAATAAACCAAATACAAAGACAGACAAAGACACCGTAGTGTGACATTATATTGTTTTTGTGATCAATATGTTATTAAGTTATTATATGTATATTGTAGGAAATTCTGCATAAATTCAGTATGCTCGAATAATAATACATTGTTCTACATTGTTATTCACATCAGCATTTCCCTCTATTGTAAATAAAATTATTCCTAAGACAAAGTATAGCCGAAACGGCCAGTGTATTTACAACCAACACCTCCAAGCCGCTTAGTTAAAATAAGGAAATACTTTGGTGCCGCAGTTATTCTTCGCTCCGCTTTGGTAGATATCATAGTATAATAAAACAAGTAATAGTATAACTCCATAACGTAGCAGCGCGACTCGCATGTGTGCACGTCTGCCGCGCGCCATGTACGGACGCACACATTCGCATAATCTCGCGGTGTTCCCGAGTTGCAAAGCGCGGGTTCCGCGCGCCATTCATTGTAAAATTGAAGCGTTCGCTCGTTATAAAATATTTAAAATATTTTTTATTGTCAAATAGATTTTTATTTTATTTATAAATGTATCGTTGTGTAACTCAACCTCGCATTTCATTTCTATTTCATGATCCCATAATCTAGATACAAATCCGTGCTGCTGATATAAAAATATCAATATGTTGATACTGCATTTGACAAAGGTTATTTCAATAGCACTAGAGGACTGTAATTAATACCTAATTTTGTTTAAGATATCAAATGACGGGACGAACAAGTCGTGCACCTGATAGTAAGCTACACGCCTGTCCATAACAGTTGCAGTGCCATTTAGAGCTTTAAATCGCATAAATCTGAGTAACATAAGTTGACAAGTCTCATGTTCCTGTAATTTGAACCATGTCACAATCCTACACTCCAAGAGACGCGTAGGGATTTACGCGTCGAAAAGGCGAGAGTTACACTATTTGTCCTATTGTACTATGTAGATTTATATTTATTAAAATTTATATTTATTCTGCATTCAAAGAACACTTATAATCATTAGCAAGTTTCCTATACCGTTTCATTATCACTACTAGTAATAAACGGCAAGCTGTACTGAGATTATATATGTCTTAATGAACTAAATTTAGATGTCGAGCGTGTAGCGGACTTTATAAATTAAGACTGGGTCCACATTTGTATCACACGATCGCATATAAATTTCCCATGATACGCGTCGGTGACATGCGTGGAAGATCTGTATCTCTACCACGACTTCATAGTGCTGATCATTGCTAGCGTCTGCGATAAATATACATCGAGAACGTTAATTTTATTTTGTGGCCGTTAGAGGAGATGCGTAATCTGCCATACAAAATTGTGAATTTGACATAGTCGTTAGCAGCAGCTACGGACACCGTAAACTCGCGGTAGATTAACATTCTTACACTAGCGTCACTGTACAATATCCCCTAGTTTGCCACCTTTATAGGTGGAATATTTTTATGGGACAAATTTAAATGGGAAACAAGAATTTGTTAGGGCTAGTGTGTTTTAATAACTCGACGTTTGTAATTTTTACCGCGTGCTACATACAACATACAAACACATTTGCGACGAAATAGATACAACGATAACCTATTTCTTGTATGAATAAATGTCGCTTCACAACACAACATTTACGGATTATACGGATGCAAATGGTTTGGTTGGTTGGTTGCATTTTGACGCATTATATCAGAAATGCAAAATGCCAGATTCGCTGGTATGGCAAAATTTTTTAAACGGATTGTCAGCTTCTTTCATATATTATAAAAGGCACAGACGCATGCAGCCACAATGTATTAGATATAAAATAAGTTATTTCTATTCTCTAAATACAATAGAATTTCAATTCACAAAATAAATTTAGTAAAATATAGTTAAATTGCAAATGTTTAGTTTTTTTATACTTCAAGTTTATGTAAAATATACGTACACATTTTTAGAGCTTGGCATTATTTTTCGTCTTGACGTAAAAAATCGTAAAAAAAAGTCCGTGGACATTATTTAGGACATTACGGTCGACTTTGCCTGCATATCATAACTCTGTTTAAGAGCTAGTGTGATGAAAAGATATATTAGAGTTTGAGATGTACTGATATGCAAGGATGATGCAACAAGGTGTAGCGTATACTTGCTTTAACATTTTTATTTTCTATTGCAGCGTCGCGTATTCGATACGAGATCACGAGCGGGAACATAGGTGGCGCGTTCGCCGTCAAAAACATGACGGGCGCAATCTATGTCGCCGGCGCCCTCGACTACGAAACCAGGAAAAGGGTATGACATTCTATTTACATATGTTAACCGAACACGCATATAGATATTTTATATTTAATGTAAAACATTTGGCCCATTCAGGGCCCCAAATAAAGCTAATAACTAATTTTAAATCAACTCCATTATGTATTGAAAGAGTGAGTGTCAGTGGCAGGATTTTGTACGTTTGGTATTCTACTAAAAGTTAAGGGTAGTGGCATGCCAGTAGCTAGCCATCGAGCAACTGTTGAACTGCCATTGCAATTTTTTCATATTCTGCTTTTCAATTTCGATACCAGCTTTGATAGCGTTAGTCTACTGATTATTTGTTATAAAAAAACATATTTAATTTGAATACTAAATTTCTGATTAAACGAGATAAAAATTAAGACAGTCATAGTAATGTCCAAGGTAATTTTAATATGTAATTGAATGAATGAATGCCATCATTGCCATTCCACTGACACTCTACTGAGACTCAACTGCCATTGTAAATAGATTTTAGCAGAATAATGAATATTATACATAACATAATAGCTCTTTGAAATTTTCGCGTTGCGTTGTATTAACATTTGAAAACGATAATAAACGCATTTATACAATTTAATAGATATATATTTTTACACTTACTTATTTTCTCGAAATTGCGGTTAGGTTGCACTAGCCGTGGTCACGGCGTGACGTGGCATGATCGTGGTCAATCAGCCCGTGACCACGCCCAGTGCAACCTAGCCGCAACGTCGGGAACATAGGTAGATGTGAAAATACTTACTAAATTGTTTAAACGCGTTTGTTCTCTTTTCAAATGTTGTCATCATAATTGTAATATAATCTCAGAGGAGTGTCAATGGAATTACAACGCTAGTGTTTTCAAGAAAATTAGCTGACTTTGAGCCCTGTACACCGCAGTACCAGGTGGCAACATCATCAGGGTTGTAGGCAGGCAATGACACTCCAGGGTTAGAACAAAAAAGGACGAGTCTAGTGTCCCTTAAGGGGAGCGTTCCCATTATGTAGTGACGACAGATAGTCGTGCAATTTAAAGTGGCGTGTCTTGTATACTTAAATGCAATTGTTCACATATAGTACAACACGATTAATTGTCGTTCACGACCTTTTTGACGTTACGACGACAGACTGTCGTGAAAATGGGAAGTGCTAGAACGACAGTCATCCGATAATAAATAAAACGTCACGATAAAAATGTGACGACAGACAATCGCAGTCTCAAACGTTTCTGTCGTGCAAACGACATGGCGGCTGCCGTGAACCGATACATTGTCATCACGATCTACTGGGAATGGCTACACACGACAGACGTTCAACGATAAAATAAACGTCCACGATACAGTCACGTCAGATAGTCGTGACTACGTGAACAGACTAGCCGCGACGATAAATAAAGTGTGACGACGTGATGGGAAAACGCCCTAAGGCTTTTTTTGTATGTAGAGGTAACATACAAAAAAAGGTAAAACAACTTAATACTAATAGTGTGTACACTTTGATAGTGCGAGGCAGAATACTACTACCATCTAGAATATGTAATTTATACTTTTCTAATTATTACATTGTACAAGAGTAATTAATTTTCAACATTGAAAAGGTTACCTTTTCAATAGGTATAACGTGTGTAAAGATAACTCGCTCAAGGTAATTTTTTTATGCAAAAAATTGGAATTCATCACCGTATCGCGTTTTTTTATCAGCGTGTAGACAGTGCCCAAATTTGAGTTCATTTATCAAAGTGTGGGCTGTACTTAAATTCGTAAACGACGATAGGCAATTTCGTCGGTAAAAGTGCCACGAAACAAAGGTCGCCATAAGGTCGATTTTACTTACGAATAAAAACAACTAAAAATAGGTTCCTTGATAGAGTTGTTTCGTTTGATCAATATACATAGTAGTGATAAAATCCATAGACGAAATTTGTTCAAACCTTTATATAACATCCCTGTTCAACTAATTAAAAGCGATCGCTAAACCATCCAAATTTCGAGTTTTCTAATAATAATTACTTAAAAACATAATTTTGTCGGCTTCTTTGAAATTATGATTTATGTGTTAAATAGAAACACGCATAAATATTCGTCATTCGGTGGTCTAGCTAGATTTTAGTAACAAGAGCGTTTGGTGAGAAGGTTCCATGTTAGATTCCAGGTAGCTACTTTTGGAAACGATATCATCGCTGGATTACATCAGGGAAATCTAAACAATCGATCTTACAGATGAGTCACAAAATATTCGTCAAATTATTAGACGATGATCAGGAATCAATTTCGAGGAGTATAATTTATGCTGATTGTAAACTGGATGGGACTGTTTGGTTTTTTTATGATATCAAATGACTGAACGGATAAGTCGTGGGCCTGGTGGTAAGCGACACGCCTGTTCATAACAGTTGCAATGCCACTCAATGGTTTAAATCGTAAAGATCTGGGGGCTGCCACTGCGCCAGTCAGCGCAGAGGCGCGCAGCAGCCGGAGGCGCTAGCACGGTGCCCTTTGAACTAGTCGCTACAAGTCTCGCGCGACCTCCTGGCTGCTCGCAGTATCGCACCATACATTGTATCATTTTATCAATTTCAACTTTTTTTTTTAGAAAATAAGATTCAAAATACTAAGTAATACTTTGTGTGACTTGACTCTTGACTGAAGGCGCCTTCCAATTACACGCGCGCTTATAGAAGCGCTGCAGTGTCTGAAAGTGCAGTCGCAGCGCCACCGCTGTGTCATGCTCATCTTACTTTTGCAGTAACAATTAGTGAAGTAATAAGTTAAGCGCGGCTGCTACGTCACAGTTGCGCCACAGCATCATTTCTATACGCATCTAATTTGAAGGAGCTTATAAAGTTTACAAGTCCCATGTGCCCGTACTTTATCTACGGCGGCAGAAATAGGTAAGGTGGCATTACTTCCCTGGACGAACTCTTTCGTAAGAAGCTCTACCGCTACTAGCTTTTGTTACTTGAATGAATAAAATTAGGATAATGCATAGAAAAAGTTCCATGATCAAAACAAAACATAAATTACTAAACTTTTTTAATGGCCTTCCATTAATCTAATTTAAGTAAAATTGTATTCGACACAGAAAAAACGATTTCCTTGATTAAATCCTTGGATTACTTGTTTGAACAAATAGCTTTCAATAAGATCCATTCACAACAATAACACCTTACGTACTACAACAATAGAGCAATAGTCATTGTCCTTGAAAATGCCTACAAGTAAACCATTTGCGTTCTTTTATTTGTTCGTGTGGTGCCCAAACACAATGTTCCGAACCGTGTAACTAAAGTTCTCATTCCCCTCACCATCGAAATTCATCAATAAATATGTGTGCGACTTTTACGCAATTAATTTTGTGCTATACAACTCGGCAGTCTGTCTAATAACAGGTGATTATTAAAACTCATTATGTATTTACTACTTTATGTTATATTTTAATTTCTAGTTTTTTTTTAAAAATATAAGTGCGCATTTGACCCCCATCTCACCTGATGGAAAGTGACGATGAGGTCGACGATGGAGCATGCACACCTAAATAATGCCTATTCACGCTCGCCTTGAAAAGACCAAAGTTATAACGTTCAGGGAACAAGTCTGCAGGCAAGGTATTCCACTCCATAGCCGTTCGCTATATAAATAAAATATTACTAAAAAAAATGTATTAGTAGCATTAGCCTTTTTCTTTTTCATTAGCCTTGAAATTAGAGGCTTATAGACGCGCTGCACAGTGGCTTGACAGTGGCGCGGCTTCCGTGTGTACGTGTTACTTCACTAATTGTAACTGCTTGAAAAGGGGCGCGCGTGTATCACGTCAATGGCGCTGCAACTGCGCTTCTAAATATTGTATGAAAATTAGTAGTGACGCGCCACTGCAGGGCTTCTATAAGCGTCTAATTTGAAGGCGCTTAGAGCTATTTGTGAAAGAGTTTGTCTAGGGAAGTACTGACACCTTACCTGTAACTGTTGCCAAGCAGTAATGTGAGCATTACTGCATTCCAGTTTTTTGGTGAAGCTACTGACACGTGGGCTTTGATACTTTATGTTTGATACTTCCCATGACAGGTGCAGGTTGTTGTGCCCCTCAGATCTTTGGGATTTAGAGTTCTAAGTGACAATGCAACTGTTATGGATAGGCGTGCCGTTTACCACTAGGTGTATGACTTTTTCGTCCCATCACTTTCTATCACAAAAAATATTATGAGTATATAGTAAATGTAGGGAAAATAGTGACACCCGATCCCTAGATTTTGGTTAGGAACTAAGAGAAAGCCTCTGAAATTCTCCAGATGAAATCTACTTTTTATTTTCTTAGGCACTCAATTCCTTTGTAATAGTGCCACGTGATTATGTTAATAATGATGAAATTGAAAAAAAAAGGGTCTCCTCGAACATTATGGTCTTGATTTTATACTAAATTCATTCCTTCAATATCTGATAATTAATGGTGAAACGGAAGAAGAATTAATCGCTGAAATTTTACGAAAATTGCCAATATACAAAAAGAAATGCTTTTAAATCTTTTAAATATTCCGGCTAGTCGAAAGATGAAGCTCTCATCTTTTTTATAGAGATGGATCGGAACAAGTCACCGTATGAGATTACGGGAAAATGTTTAATATTAAGGAAGTGCCTGTTGTTTTCATGTTACAAATAAATCTAAGAAACTAAACGAATGTGCAATCCTCTCAGAATTCAGCATAGAATTAATAATATCACTCCAAAAGTAATAGTTATAAATTCGTAAATCACACTACACGAAGAATTCTGAAAATCAACGCCATTAACAAAATTGGTTTAATCCACTTAAATGTTGTATCGTAAAGGGAGTTGTGATGGATCATGCGGACAAAACGAGTACAAGCAAGCCATGCCTGAAGAAAGTGAACCAATGTCCGATGAAAACTTATGTTTTTATCTGTAATGGCATTTCTCAAAATGGTTGATAGTACAAATGAAAGTGTGTGGGAAAATCCAGCAATACTATCAGAAAGATTTAGCCGTCCAATTTCTTTTTTTTAAGTCCCGACTAGGGAAACCCTGTATCGCGGGTGCCATGGACACACACATTACATAGACAACCACAAATTACACCCAAGTTCACGTGAGAAATAAATATTCCTCCCGGCCCAAGAATCGAACCCGGGACCTCTACGTGGGTAACCGTCCGGCCTTGGATGGAGTTAAATTTTTAAAAGAGACCTGAAAATGTCATACGCGTAGTTGTTGAAATTAAAATTCATATAGTTAGCCCTACTCTAATTTACCAACAAATATGGTAAAGCTATTGGAATCATGCATACGCTATTTTTAACAATAGTTGATATGAAAGTGGCTCAAGTTTTGTCAGAAACTTCATTTGGAGCCCCCATTTCTGGTGCAATACCTGCAGACATGAATAATTTAGAAAGATTGTAAAATAAAGCTATTGACAAAAGTTCCTATCAATGACTTGTTGGATCAGATATATAGAACAAGATACCCAAATGGAAAAATGTTTAAAAAATAAACAAAAGAAAATTTACATATAAAGGAGGTTTAATTCTTTAAACCTGAGTGAATATAGAGCAAATATAGATAAACTCAAGCAAGTGGGTGGCAAAGGCAATATTAAGGACGGCGGACGGAATGATCACTGCAAAGAAATTACTGGTATAGATAAGGGATTGATAAAACGATTTTCTATTTACTTCACATCGTTAGATCACTCGGAAAAGATGTTAATGCCACGCAATTTAGACAGTTTGCTTTCGATACTGCGTAACTGTATGTTAACAAATATAAGTATTTTTCTGTGCTTGAGGTCTTAATTCCGAGCATTAAATGTACACATTTAAAAAAATGTTTAATGAAATTAGCTTATCAAAATAAAAAAACGCGTAATGATCTTTGAAAAGATGGAAGCTATGGATTTATGGCATGAAAGTCCGATCTTGCATGGAGTACTACAGTCACCTGTGGAATGGCTCAGCGAAGTATCAACTTGAAGCTCTTGATTCGATTGAACGCAGAGCCAGGAGACTTATTGGCGACGGTAAGCTCGAATCTAAACTTCGTAGTTTACCCCACTGGCGCAAAATCGCCTGTCTGTCGGTGAGTGTGCCCTTGAGCTCCATCGGCTCATCCCGCCCCCTTTTACCATCGGACATCCAGACGTCGTCGGCGGAATATCATCCTTACATGGTCGATATTCCCTTCAGGCGTACTAAGCTCTTTTCATCATCTTTTATTATCCGCACAGCCGAGGATTGGAATTCCTTACCTGCGGCTGTTTCCAAGTACATACAAACTTTAAGATGCGACTGAATAGATCCTGATCATAGATCATGTTTTCTCCAGAGCTAAGTATTGGTCCAGAGCAAGTACACACGCCAGCACATCAAGCTACACATTGACATATCTTGTTCCGTTGCACTGGAGGCGATTTTCGAACAAATATGTGTAGTCTGAAGTACCGTTGTCCGTACATTACATTTTTTTTTAAACTTAAATCTTCCCATAGGCCATCCACAACCTACTGCCCGGTCTCGCTCGTCCCTCAATGGGCAACGTCGTCTTCGCTGTATTTTGAATTACTTTCCTAAAGTACAATTTTTATTGCCCACATACAGTTTTTAATCAAATATACAATGTGATGTGTTTACACGCCATTACAAAAAACTCGAAATCCCGGATAACGCCTAATAAATCAATATCAAATCCGCCAAATATTTTGTTACTTATTATCAACCTAAAATAAAATAGCAATAAACCTGAGACGATGTTTCCAACGGGTGATATTTTAAACAACCGAAGACTTTTGTAATGACGAATGGCTCCCATGAGTCGCGATAAGGGTGATAGAGTTGACCTGCGAAATATATGTGACAATAAATCGAATCGAAACCTTTCCGGCTGAACAGTGAAACGGGGAAAAAACTTTTTGAATATTTCCCGTAGTATTGTGAGAGGCAGATTACTATTAGAGGTTTTAAGTAGGGTGGAGTGCTGCCTCCATTCCACTGTACGTGCAGGCACAGAAGGGGTCGTACTCTGCTAAAAATATATACGGGTAATATACAGGAAACCTTGCAAACTTACGTAACCGAAATACAGCTCCCTTTACTGGCATAACATCTACGCCTACACTTCAGTGTAAATAAAAATTTAATAACATTGCTACCTTTAATTTCGAATGTACTTTGAATAATTGTAACTTTTTCATTGACAAAAAAACGATTTTTCCCTCATCAGAATCTGACTTCTCGGTGACAATGGGACTGGTACGGACTCCTTTGTACATTTTCTATTTCCTTTTCTGGTTGTCATGGTGACGGTGATTTGTTGATTACATGTATTGTGTCAAGTGACAAGTCGACTTTTATTTGCGGAAATTAATTAGTAATTTGTGATAGCCGAAACGAACCCGGAGAAGCATCAGGGAACGCCTCGAGAGTATACCCTTTCAAACAAAACAAGAATTTTCAAAATCGGCGCACAATTGATGGAGAAATTGGTGTATACACGGGAGATGCCTGTAAAATTTGAGGATTTTCTTCGATTGTCATGGTATCCTCTCATGAGATTCTGACTTCGTGACAATGGGACCACCACGAGAGTACATCCAAACAAAAAAGAGTTTTCAAAATCGGTCCACAATTGACGGAGATATCTGAAAACATACATACAGCCGAACGTATAACCTCCTCCTTTTTTTGAAGTCGGTTAAAACATACATTTACAACGTAGTGGTTACATTCTCTTGGGATATGCAAAATGTTGACATAAATTGGAATTTTGACGTTTTACAGAATTTATTTCGACACAGGAAATTGCATGGAAATTTACAGTATAAATGTAATGTGAATATTACATTTATTCTGTAAAACAGCTTTTACTAATTGGTTCATCTCACTTAATTACAATGAAACGGAGAACCTACTGTACCCTTAATATACATATAATATACAATGGCCACTCACTTCAACACATATTTTTTATTTGGTTTTTTTCTTTTTATTTGCGATTTTAATTTTTTTTTCTTTTTTATTGTTACAATTTTAGTGATTAAGTTTCAACATGTTTTAATTTTGTTGATTTGTTAGAGTCAGTTAGTGTTTATGCTAGTTGTGATTGGTAAATTTATTTCTATTACTGTAGAGAAATGGAGGAGCGGATCTTCCTGCCATAGGCACTTACTAGGAAGTCCCAACCTTAATATCACTGGATATTAAGAAGAAAGAAATAAACTTTTTTAATATTTTTTTTCAAACGACACTACATTTTGTTACTTTAACTACTCGTATTTCACACAACTCATCGATTGTGTTTTGAGTACCATTAAAAAAAGAAATCTTAAAATCTTTCAATTTAACATCTCTATTTTTTAACAGCACAGGAATTTGTAAAATTTGTTGTGACATTTTCAATATACATTGAATATGCGACATTACTTCGAAATAGAGAGAATGTCGCAATTTACGAGAAATGGACCGCAGGATCTTTGTGGACCTTTTGTGTAGAACCTACATTGTTCAAATGCCTATTAATACTAGAAAACATTGACTTACCATGGTAGGTCAATGCTAAAAAAGGTATTTGAATCCGTTTTTTTCGTGGTAAGAGACTATGATGATACTTTAAGAAATTTGAACATTATTGCCTTATACCTCTATTATAGTATTAAAGTAGAGAGCTTGTAATAAAAGCCACGGTGAGGAGTAAAAGAGGATTAATCGTCCTTTTGAATGTAATTTCACATTAAAATAAATCGTGGTGAATGGCGAAACTCTTTGTCTGTAGGCGAGTTTTCACTTAAACACGGCGAAGCGCCAGCACCGCCGCCGCTCTCCCATCACTCCTCTTTGTTACCAACAAACTTTCATCGAACTTTCTCAGAGATAAATAATTTAATCTGTAACACCCATTTAAGCGAGCCGGCGCAGTTTGCTTCAGGGCTGTATCGCTATTAAACTGTAGATTCTCGCGAAGCTTTAATGAAAGTAAACCTGTTTATTCCAGCCGCCTGTTAACCGTTTCAGTATGCTCTCCGAGTTACGAAATTTGAATAGATATTTATTTTTTATGTATTTTAGAATTCCCACATTTTAGGGGAATTAATCTAAAAAAAAGTTATAAAAAGGTAAGAGCGGTTACATACGGCGACTTTTAGAAGCGATGCAAACTCGACACAAACGCGATGCAATTGCGATGCAGTCTCTAATCGTCTTCCTTTACACACACGCGCGATTTTAAGCAGCGATGCAAACGCGACGTAAGCGCGCGACTGCATCGATGCAATCGCCTATAAATCCTAAGTGTAGCGATGCAATTGCGCGTTATTATCGACGCAATCGTCTATAAGTCGCAAGTGTAGCGATGCAATCGCGCGCTTTACTTAACCACTCGAAGAATAAGAATGATTTATTGCATTAACGCCGAGACACACAGAAGCTTAAAACTACAATACAGTATACAATATTATAACTTAAAACTACAATATTGGTACAGTAAAATAAATATAAACACAGAAAAGCAATTTGCATACAAATGCACAAGTTAAACGCACAATAAAAATAAAAATAAATGCGTGTCGCGGCGCACGCAAATGGGACTTCCTCAGCTTTTAGCTATGGACAGAAAAGCTAACCTGTAGCCATGGGTTTCGTCAATGTAAAACAATAAATACTTACATAAACTGTGTGTGTAATATTGTCCCTATTTTGAAAATACGACTTTTAAAAACAGATGTCGATTGTTTACATTTCCGATTCTTTTTTGCTAATAACTACAGACAATAATAAAGTACAAATAAAATACAAACAAAATAAAATAAAATAAACTACAAACAAAAATAATAATAAATAAAGTGTCGTGTTTTTCTGATCTCAGCTCCACTCTAGATATCTACGCATCTATTCACTGAGGTATGAGTAGCGCTAGGCTTTCCTCTGTATTCATTAGTCAGAGCTTTCGAACGCAACCTACATTCACCTGCGCCTACAGCCCCAATAGCTCTTCACGGGTCGAATTGCTAATACCTTAATACGGTACATCGACGAGTGACTTAAACCCATTAGGCTATAGAATTCTATCATCTCGACGAAACAGGTCTCAAATGAAAATTGCAACACTTCAACTTGTATAATATGCGTGAGATGACTTTTGAAACAAACATTTCCCACCCGACTGAGGAAATTACTCAGCGACACTGACAGATGACACCAATAACTCCCTGCGGGTCGCAAACACGCTCACTCTATTTTCAAAGGCAATTGTTGACGCGGAAAATTTTGGTTTCAATTACTGCGAATTTATCAATCGTTCTTGAGGCGACAGACGAGTTGAATGAACTTCTTATAAATAACGTGAGAAAAATATCGTTTCACTTATAGTGAAATTATGTTGGCTACTTTATTATTCTGCGTTAGTTATAGGTACGAAAATGTCGCAAATAAATTTAAATTTAAATAGTTCGTAAATATTTTTGGCAATGCAATTACTTCGAGGTTCTCTCTTAACGAGTTTTCAAAGAGTTTCATTACATTACTTTTTTTAGGAATCTTTGCATTTTGACCGACGACGACTTTAGTAAAGTAATTACTATTTATATTGCAAGCTCTTTGAATTACTTTATGCTTTTCGCAAGTAATCCCGACATTCAGAAGGTATAAAACATAATAATGACTTGTATATTTATATTTCAAAATTTACCTGTAGTGACTTTCAGCTCTAAAATTAAATTTGGAACACTGAACAATATTTGTGAAGCTTTCTTTGTAATTTGGTCGGTTAGTACGAGCTGAAGTTGGCGGCGTCGGATAACCTGAAGGAGAACTACACGACGGTTGTGATCCACGTGAAGGACGTGAACGATAACCCGCCCGTGTTTGAGCGCCCTACCTACCGCACCCAGATCACCGAGGAAGATGACCGCAATTTGCCAAAACGCGTCTTACAGGTCCACTTCATCAGTATAAATATAAAAACCTCATTCGACTCTTTATTGAACCTCAACTTCGAGTACTCCAAAAAAGAATCGTCTGCGGTTATAAAGTCGTAGTAGTCCTTGTTCGATTTTGCATGGCATGGACTTTTCGTTTGTGGTGCAGTAGATTTTTATTTCGCTACAGTCATGTTTTGTTTTGTTGCTACTGTTCGTTTTGTCGTTGTTTTTTTTTTATTCTATTGTAGAATTTGCATTCAAATTTTCTATAGCAGCAGCCTCGCAAGACAATAGCCGACTCTCCAAGGATTCAATATTTGAAATGATTCTTTTACAGGCTTCTACTGTTTCAGAGAAATATTATTATAAAGAAACATAATTTAGTGTACTTAATACTCAAAATAGTACGTTAGTCTCAATTCTTATTTATTTTTTATTTATTAAAACACTCTATTGTAAATTAAATTACAAATATTCAGAAACATTTTAAAATATTTGTGTAGAAAGGCGAGCTTACCCAAAAAGAGATTTCTTCCAAATAACCTTTGAAAATCTGAAAGGAAAGTTGGTTTTTGAGGTGGCACTAAAAATAGATAAATAAAGAAATTGAATATATTGTACTCAGTAAATACACTGATAAATTTATTATATCAAATGTATGTACAAATACATATATGTTGCGTAATGTTGATACACTAATACATACAAAATCTATAGTAAAATGAATGCCTAAAATAAAACTGTAAATCAATATATCAAATGTAAATTAACGTGGAGTTTGAACAATCCCAAAGCTTCAAAAGAGCACCCTTGAAAACCCGGACCGAAGGCGACTGTCTGACCTCGACCGGGAGAAGGTTCCACATACGGGCAGCGTTTACTGTACATCTTACTTTTACTATGAACAAATTTATAATTTAAATGAGCAGTCAAACGTAAATCGAATTGTGATTCTTACGGATTTGTTCTACACAAATCGCTTACCAAAACCTTTTTAATTTTTTCTTCACAACGGGCTAAGTTCAATAATGCTCTTGAAACATTTCAAAGCGGCCATCGCGATCGGAGTTTTTTTTAATGCATTTTAAAGTCAAACTCGAGTTTTCCCATTTTTGTAACGATAATGACTAGAAGTTTAGCGGAATGGCTGCGAGTTCGCGAGCACGTACACGAACTGTACTTTTCAATTATTACATCAAACCCCGAAAAGTTCTTGTCGGAGTACACGTTAACTCCTGTTTTGCGATTCATCTACGTTGGGTTTGGAGAAACATTTTTTTAACTTTTAAACAAAAATAAAATGTAAGTATCATAATTATCATCATCAACCCATTTACACGTCCCACTTCTGGGCATGGGTCTCGTATCAGGCGAGGATTTAGTCCATAGCTCGGCACGCTGCGCCAATGCGGGTTGGAGATTTCACACGTTTAATCACGATGCTTTTCTTCACCGGAAAGCTCATGGTAAATTTCGAATTAATTTTTCACACATAAATGCGAAAAAACCCACGAGGTGAGCCCGGACTCGATCCCTCTGTTTGAGAGACGGTTGGTTAAACCATTAGGCTACGACGGCTTTTTTTTGTAAAATGCATCGAATAACAAAAATTTCGCAGTAAAACAACAGCGAGTATCGAATTGATTTATTACTCATCGTTTCCTTTACCGTGAAAATGCGTTTCGAGTTTCATTTCAGAGAAATAATTAGTATAGCATTTATACGAATGAATACTATTTGAAATAAGATAAATTAAAAACAGATATTGAAAATATACACTGTATTAATAATTATAATATATACACACTTTTATGTCGTATATTAATTACGAATACTCATTACCGTACCTGTACAATAAAATAATTTTTATTAACATTAAATTAATAGTAGGTACATTTAATTTCCGAAAATATCGAAATACATATTTATTTGGACAATTAAGCCCATGTTTAGATCAAGAACGCACTGATTCTTTTTGAGTTAGTTAACAAGTGCGCATGAGCATGGTGTGTAAATTATGCGTGTGCGCAGTACGACCTGGTGCTGGTGGCTTCGGATGGACGCAACGAGAACTCGACGCGGGTCGTCGTGCACGTCTTGGACGTCAATGATCGACCCCCAACCTTCTCTCGCAGTGCTTACGTCACACAAGCATTGGAAGAAACTGGCCCTTATCCTCACCCTTTAATACAGGTTTTTTATTATTTTTTTTATTCGGTGATGGAGCAAATGATTCATTGGGAACAATACAGTTTACTAACCCTTAAAATAATTACGTCAGAGAATTTTGTTTCAAAGAGGCTTGCGTCTGCCATGCGTCAAGTAAGTTAACAGAATCATATTTTAATTAAACTAACGGCTAACTTTTACGTTAAAGTTTTGCAAATTTCTAAGCTACTCTTAAACAGTACAGATGATCCCTACATAGTTAAACGTATTATTAAAATTTGTTAAGGTATCCTTTTACTCCATTTACAAAAAATTAAAAAAAAATTAATAAAAAAAAATTTTAAAGATAAATTACAATTGAATTGTTTCTCATTATTTAGTTTACTTAATTAACAAACGATTTACAAAAGACCTGCTCCTAAGTACACAACAAAGTCGTACTTTTACGTATTATTTGTTCCCTTTAATTGTTTTGGAACCAAATATTTATTTTTAATTTTAATTTTATGTCCTTACTCCTATCCAGCATTTTAATTAGTCATTTTATTAATGTAAACTTTTGAACTTTTGTGAAATTCAAAAGTACATTTAGTAAAGCGAGCTTTGCCTTTCCGGCTCAATATTGCCGCTTAAATTTTTTTTGACATGTAAATAGTAGAAACAATGGATTAAACATCAACACTAAAAGTTTGACCATTGTAAAAATAGTGATTTATACTACCCTCCTTTACATAACTAACACGAGAAGAGATATTGGCACCTAAAGTTATATTGTCGTATAAAAAATGTCGACTACGCTGATTTTACTTAACAATAAAACCGAAACTTAATAAGGTATTAAAAAACCGATTGATTGGTATGTTAATAACTCAACTTCGCTAAAAATGTGATTACGTTAGTCAATAAGGAGGGCAGTATACGTCATTATCAGAGGTCGGAATAATTAAGGTGTATTTACCTAAACTTCAAATAACATTCATAGAGTGAACAACACCTCCCTCTTAAAATTTCAATCATATAAATATATACTACCTGAAAAAAAGTTGCTGTTGTCAATTACAAAAGCTTGTGTTCTAAATACGGAATAAATTGATGACCAGCCTGTCGTAGCAAAGTGATTGCTAATTGTGTACAACAACAATATGAAACATTTAAAAAAAAACTTTTCAGACGGAGGTATTATTTACGCTATGTGCTTCCTTTCTTAAAGTATAGGTAAATTACTGAGCTGACAAGACAATACTGATGTCAGCGGTCAGGCTTTTATTTTACGCGTCTATCCTGCTGTACTTATTTTAATTTATTATAATACATTTTAAGATATTTTGTATTACAGGTAAGTTAGATATAACTAATTATAAGAATAATGATGCTACGGAACAAAATGACATTATTGTCCAACATTCTATAGCATATGTATGTATTGCGTCTGTGTTATGAGTTTGACTTGCACGTTAGGCGTTTACTTTAGCTTCCTAGAGCTTATTGCATGTTTAATATAAGTCAGATTACCTCACTAGCTCGAATTTGGAACCGTATAGTGAATCTAGGGACACAAACCAATAATGTGATTGGAGTTTGGGCTGTGTTGCTAGCTGAATATTGGGATAGACCTAAATTAACATTTAACTTTTACAAAATTAAACTAAGAAGCTTGGACTTTGTTTTAAGGTCATTTTAAAAGCTACAGAATTGAAAGAAAAGCTACATATTCATGCCGAGTACGAAATAAAAGCTGGTTTCTTACACGTTCTGCGGTATTTTACTATTATAAATTAAAATATATATATAAATTAAAAAAATGTACTCAAATTTTGGGGAAATGGTAATTTAATTCTATTTCTTTCTGAAAGTAGGTAAATTTAAATTTGAAACCTTAGTTTTATAACGGTATTGGTTTCTTAGACTTATTAATTTTAAAGTTTTATATCTCCATCTTTATGAAACCCCATCTAAAGTATAATAACATTTCGTTTATCATCATTATCGATTAAATAAATAAAATAATAAGATATACATTGTATTCCATTCTTGACTAACATTTTACCGGCGGCGTCGGAGAATCTCTCGTACATTTCCCTAAGCTACATTATTAAAAGGTATCGCATTATTCGAGTACAAGTTCATCCCTAATGAGAGCTCTTGGTATAAATTGTAGTCATCGTGGTAGAATCTACTATAAATCTCACTGCAATGATATTTTCTCCTCTAAGGAGGTTTTATTTATCGAGTTCTAGTTTTTTATTATCTAATTATCTAACATAAGGTTTGTTTTATCGAAATTGGTAATGAAACTCCTTTTTCGGAACACAATCGAGTATATTTATTTTTTCCGAACAAATCGTTTGAAACAAACAAATATACGTGATTTGGATAGGGAAAAAAATAGTATCATGTCCAATAAGGTATTTTTATTTGTTGTAGAGGTATATAGGTAATTACATAATAACACAACATACAATTTGTAGGTATAGTCGAAGTCAAAAGCGAGCTTGAAATTCAGTAACCGCAAAACATTTAAAAATCTGCTTCACGTCAGTCTGTGGTGTCATTCATCATAATCCGACAATGTTTAAATGAAGAGCTTTTAAGCAGCGTAAGGATACTTTACAAACTTTTCTATACGCGTGATGTATTATAGTCCGATGACAACCTTTTCAGTTTCAATTTCCATTTCATGTAAAAAAAATCTTTTGGATTGTTGAGAAAAATTTACAGTAACTTACTTTACAGCCGATTTCGGGCAATAAAGGACTAATAATTAAATTAGAATCTGCCGTGGGCATGTAATATCAAAATTGATATGCGGCCACCTTCCATTATAACCATCTGCTAGGCTGCTGCAATAAAAAGGTCCGTAAATTGGCTTGAACTCGACATTTAGTTCAATCATGAAAAATGAGAGTAAAGCCCTTGTCCCAAGTCGCTTGTAGTGATAAGCTTTTTTATAATTGGAGTGAGATTCGCAAATGATCCGCGTAATTACGCAAACGTCTGACCCTCTTCATCTCTCCTGCTCCGAACATTGTGCCGTAATAATTGGACTCTATACTCTTAATAGCAATTATCATTCTTCGTCGCCCTCATTTTGCAAATAAAAATATGATTATATATACTTTTATCTGTTACTTCTCTTTAGGTAATGTTTGACAGAATAAAACACGCAAAAGGAATTTTTATAGGGCTTTTCAATTTATTATATTTTTAGTGCAATTGTTCGCAGTTCATTTTTGAGACTTTCTGCATATTCTTTATATTGGCGGCCTCGGAAGTTTGGCTTACTTTCGGAGCGCCACAGACGTCTTCCGTCTGTATACCTAACGGTGCAAGCAACCCGCAATGTTGGCGGGATCATAACTTCCAAACTTCCACTGCATCTTCTACGCTTCTAACATACCCAATTTAAACTAACGCTGTTCTGAAAAACGGTTCGTAACAAGTTGCTATCGATAATTTCGTTAATTCTAATATGTATCTCCAGAGATCGTTAGTATTAAATAATATTTAATTCGATAAACGAAAACACATCGGATCTAAAATGGCATATGACCAACTAAACTTCATAGTTCTGATATTGGCTGTTGTGTCCGCCGTGATCAATGAATCTAAAAACAAATATACGTGATGTTAAATCCGAAAAAATAATTTCATTTCAAGTGTGTTATAATTGCAAAAACCTAATAACTCGATATACTTTCGTACAATTAGGTGTAAGTGTGATTATGTATGCATACCTATGTGAACGTAACATACAATTTACCATCATTTCACCACATTCCTTGAAATCATAAAATAATATGCAAAAGTATAATTACTTATGGGTTATTACCCATAATGCCAAAAGTTTTATAGGTAATATTATAATAATTCAACAAACCGTTATGGATAATTATTTTGATTGTAACTTCGATATGTATTACAGTATTCGATATATACAGACAAAGTAATATTTTGTGAAATCTAAATGAAATAGATTTGATACTATACCTTTCTACAAAATGAAACTTAAGCATGTTTGAATTATGAATAAAACATTAACAAAGTTGTTTTCTGTCTACATGTCGTAAACACAGAGTGCTTGTGTTTTAGAGGAATTAGTTAAAACGTTTGCCTATTCTTGAGAAGGGCCTAAGCATATAACTACGTGAAGCTTTCCTAACTTTCCTAACTTGTGTATGATTCAATGATAGAAACACAAACAAAGTCCAAGTTTATAACACAATGTATCTATTAAGGGATATAGACGTTTTCCCATTAACAGTGTAGATATTTTGGCTTAACTGTTTTATAAGTACATAATTAGATAGTGCTGATGAGAATAACTATCTTATATATCTTTCAAGGTTTATTAGGTAAATTTGAACTAGATACTTACGTAATAAATGATTATCACTAATTAAGTTTTTTTACCATGGTATGAGTTCTTTTCGTTTTCCTGATATTTATCGGTTACACGCTCCATGGATTTGCTGTTCAGTGTATTCAGTTCGGATTGACTGTTCAGTGTATTCAGTCAACCCGTGACCACAGAGCGTGTACCCGTTCCGATTTTCCCGGAAAACAAAAAGAACTCATACCGTGGTAAGAAACCAGTAATTAGTGTTAATCATTTACCTAAAGCTATTACACATAAAATTGTGAAAGTAATAAATAATTTCTATGATACAGGTCACCGCCACTGACGGTGACAAAGACAGACAACAAAACATCGTATATTTCCTAACCGGGCAAGGCATTGACCCTGACAACCCTGCGAACAGCAAGTTCGATATCAATCGCACAACCGGAGAAATCTTTGTGCTCAAAGTAAGTACTACCTATTTCACTAATTTCAACATTCCGTTAACACAAAAGCGTAGACTGCAGAGCAGAGATAGCAACAGAGAAGTATGTGCTCTGCATGCAGAATGCAATCACACATTTTTTGCATTCCATTTGTGTTATATCCTGAACATATTTCTGCAACCAGAAAACCAACACTTTTTTTTTTATTATTATACCAAGTGACGGGACGAACAAGTCTTGCACCTGGTGTTAAGGGACACGCCTGTTCATAGCAGTTGTAGAGCTTTAAGTCGCAAAGATCTGAGGGACACTTGCGCCATTGCGCCCGTCACCTTATGTCATAAGTTAACAAGTCTCATGTGCCTGTAATTTTGCCTTCAAAACCGGAATACAATAATGTGAGCGTTACCGCTTTCGGACAGAAAGGGGTAAAGTGGCAATATTTCCCTGGATGAATTTTTTCACTAAAAGCTACTACAACTAAACTAGTCCACTGAACTGTTAAAGAGACCTGACTAACAAACACTTTTTGTTTTCAATATTTATAGCTGTTAAGGAAACCTGAAAAGAAAATTGCGTAATTTTTATTACAATTGTTTTTTCACAGCCTCTGGATCGTGATCAACCTAATGGACGACCACAATGGAGGTTCACAGTGTTTGCTCAAGATGAGGGTGGTGAAGGCCTCGTGGGATATGCCGACGTCCAAGTCAACCTTAAAGACATTAACGATAATGCGCCTATTTTCCCTCAAGGAGTTTATTTTGGAAATGTAACCGAAAACGGCACGGCTGGCATGGTCGTTATGACAATGACTGCGATTGATTATGACGATCCGGCTGAAAGCAATAACGCAAAGCTTTGGTATTCAATAGAAAAGAATGTGATAGAAGAAGAAACTGGATCTCCTATTTTCGAGATCGAACCTGAAACTGGTGTAATAAAAACTGCAGTTTGCTGTTTGGATCGTGAAAGGACACCTGATTACTCTATACAAATCGTAGCATCCGATGGAGGGGGTTTAAAAGGAACAGGTACCGCATCAATAAGAGTCAAAGATATTAACGATATGCCCCCGCAGTTCACAAAGGATGAATGGTTTACCGAAGTCGATGAAACTGATGGCACTAATCTTCCTGAAATGCCCATTCTTACTGTCACCGTACATGATGAAGATGAAACTAATAAATTCCAATACAAAGTTATTGAAAATAGTGGATATGGTGCTGATAAATTTACTATGGTTAGAAATAACGACGGTACAGGATCATTGAAAATTGTACAGCCGTTAGATTATGAAGACCAATTACAAAGTAATGGCTTCAGATTTAGGATACAAGTTAATGATAAAGGAGAAGATAATGACAACGATAAATATCACGTAGCTTATTCGTGGGTAGTAGTTAAACTTAGAGATATTAATGACAATAAACCGCAGTTTGAAAGGGCTAATATAGAAGTGTCAGTTTATGAAAACGCCGAAGTCGGCAAGAGCTTAGAAACGTTCAAAGCAACTGATCCGGATCAAGGTGGTAAAAGTAAAGTATCGTACGCTATTGATAGGTCGTCGGACAGAAAGCGACAATTCTCAATTAACCAAGAAGGGACAGTCAGCATACAGAGATCTTTAGACAGGGAGGATACGCCACGTCACCAAGTCAAAATTTTGGCCATTGACGATGGAGTTCCACCAAGAACTGCTACTGCTACTCTTACTGTTATAGTCCAAGACATAAATGACAATGCTCCTACATTCTTGAAAGACTATAGACCGGTTCTTACTGAGCATATTACACCTAAGAAAGTAGCTGAAATTTTAGCAACGGACGATGATGATAGATCCAAGAGCAATGGACCACCATTCCAGTTTAGACTTGACCCTGGAGCGGATGACATTATAAGGGCATCCTTCAAAGTAGAACAAGACCAGAAGGGTGCGAACGGTGATGGCATGGCTATTGTTTCTTCTTTGCGGTCATTTGACAGGGAACAACAGAAGGAGTATCTCATTCCAATCATAATCAAAGACCACGGAAATCCAGCGATGACAGGAACAAGTACGCTGACGGTAGTCATTGGTGACGTAAATGACAATAAAATGCAGCCCGGATCAAAAGATATTCTCGTATACAACTATCAAGGGCAAGCACCTGATACTGAAATTGGACGAGTATATGTTTACGACCTTGATGACTGGGATTTACCAGATAAAAAATTCTTTTGGGAAAGTACAGAACATCCAAATTTCACACTGAACGAAGAGACAGGTATGATACAAATGAAGCATAAAACAAAAGAAGGTAAATATCACCTAAAATTCAAAGTATACGATCGAAAACATACACAAACAGACGTACCTGCAAATGTTACAGTGTATGTTAAAGAAATATCACACGAAGCTATAATAAACTCCGGGTCGATACGGATATCAGGTATATCAGATGAAGACTTTATTAGAGTCTGGAACTATAAAGCTCTTGCCGTTTCTCGAAGTAAATTAGACATTTTCAAAGACAAGTTAGCTGACCTGTTAAACACGGAACGAGAAAATATTGATGTGTTCAGTGTACAACTGAGAAAGAAACACCCACCTGTGACTGATGTCCGGTTTTCAGCACACGGTGCTCATTATTACAAGCCAATCAGATTAAATGGTATCGTATTGATGCACAGGGAAGAAATTGAGAGAGCGGTCGGAATCAACATTACAATGGTTGGTATAGACGAATGCATTTATGAGAACCAAATGTGTGAGGGCTCTTGCACAAATGTTTTAGATATCAGCAATCTTCCGTATATGGTTAATGCAAATAAAACTGCATTAGTTGGTGTTCGAGTAGATGTGATTGCAGAATGCACTTGTGGAGCCAGAAACTTTACTCAGGCAGAAACTTGCCGCAACTCGCCGTGCTATAATGGAGGCAGGTGCATTGAAGGGAAATATGGTTTAACATGCTCCTGTCCACCTGGTTACACCGGACCAAGATGTCAACAAACTACAAGAAGTTTTAGAGGAACAGGTTGGGCTTGGTATCCGGCCCTGGAAATGTGCGATAGTTCACATTTAAGCTTTGAATTTGTTACTAGAAAATCCGAAGGTGTACTGTTATACAACGGGCCCATTGTACCACCGGAGCCTGAAGAAATAATGGTATCCGACTTCGTCTCTGTAGAGCTGGAAAGAGGACATCCCAGGCTTTTGATTGACTTTGGGTCGGGTACCTTAGAACTGAGAGTCAAAACTAAGAAGACTTTAGATGACGGTGAATGGCATCGTATCGATATATTCTGGGACACTGAAAACGTACGAATGGTTGTAGATTTCTGTAAGTCTGCTGATATTCAAGAAATGGAAGATGGTACTCCTCCAGAATTTGACGATTCGACCTGTCAAGCCACAGGAACCATACCACCGTTCAATGAATACCTGAATGTTAACTCACCCCTACAGATTGGTGGTTTGTACATAGAACACTTTGACCCTACACATTATCATTGGCAGTACATGCCAATTGGCAAAGGATTTGACGGATGTATACGAAATCTGATTCATAACAGCAAACTATACGATTTGGCACATCCAGGCATGTTTAGGAATTCTGTTGCGGGATGTCCACAAACTGAAGAAATATGCAATCAAGCAGACACTACTTCACGATGCTGGGAACATGGAACGTGCGTTGGAAGCTTTTCTGAAGCTCGTTGCCAATGTCACCCTGGCTGGACTGGACCATCCTGCAATTTACCTACAACTCCGACGAGCTTTAGGCCTCAAAGCTATGTTAAATTCGCTCTTAGTTTCGAACCTGACAGATTTAGTACACAAATTCAACTGCGATTCCGAACACGTGAACCCCATGGGGAACTTTTCAGAGTCAGTGACCAACATAACCGTGAATATGGCATACTCGAAGTGAAAGACGCACGTTTACATTTCCGATACAATCTAAATTCATTGCGCACTGAAGAACGTGATGTATGGTTAAATGCTGTAGCTGTCGATGATGGTCAATGGCATATAGCTCGTGTCAGTCGGTATGGAAGCTCCGCTACATTAGAAATTGATGGTGGTGAGGGAAGGCGATATAACGAAACCTTTAAGTTCGAAGGTCATCAATGGCTACTGGTTGATAAGCAGGAAGGAGTTTACGCTGGCGGTAAAGCGGAATATACCGGTGTGCGAACCTTTGAAGTATATGCTGATTTCCAAAAAGGTTGCTTGGACGATATCAGGTTGGAAGGCAAGCACCTGCCGCTGCCTCCAGCTATGAACGGCACTCAATGGGGTCAGGCTACAATGGCTAGAAACCTGGATCGCAACTGCCCTTCTAACAGTCCTTGCATCAACGTCCACTGCACTGAACCCTTCGTTTGCGTCGACCTGTGGAACGAATATGAATGCACGTGAGTATCTATTATTTAACGTCACTTTCCGTTTAAAAAACAAGAATACAAAGTTAAAAACTAGTCACTGTTACATGTTTTGCAAACATTCTTAAGTGACAATAGTAATTTTATTTTGAACGACGAAAAATTATTTTTCAATTTGATATTATTATGAGGGCGCACTGAGTTTTCAATTCTTTTAATTTCAAATCATATTTACTCTGTATTTATTTAATGAATTATGTTTTATAATGATTACATACTAATCTTTGTATATTTATTCATTTAAAAACTACTAATGCTTTTATATGACAAATTTGGTTTTTATTTTAACTACTTCCTAATTAACTGCACATTGAACAATCTATATCTAATTGTGGACACTAACTACATTGGCTAATAATATTAAAAAAACCTAACACCCGTGTCAGTTTTAAATACTGTGTTTGTAATACTATTAACAGCTTTTATATCGTGTATTTACTAATATACTAATTGGACTGGTGTCTAGTTGCGGCGAGGGTTTAGTATTGTCACCGGACGGCAAAGGTTGCGTAGACAAGAATGAGTGTCTCTACTTCCCATGCCGCAACGGTGGCTCATGCGTGAATCGTGAGCTTGGGTACCGCTGCCACTGCCCTGAAGGCTATTGGGGGGAGAACTGCGAGCTGGTGCAAGAAGGGCGCACGCTCAAGCTCAGCATGGGGGCGCTCGCTGCTATCCTCGTCTGCCTCCTCATTATAATGAGTGAGCAAGTCTAACTATACTCACACTAGCCGTATCTCACGCACACTCATCCTTTCTAGTACCTTCATATTCATTCATCCATTATATCTGTGTATTGTAGTCGTATGTAGCGTTTATGTTAGTGCATGCTTCGGGGGCTCAGTGCGCGTTTACAAAAACGGTGAGGTAAAGGGTGAAGCGCACTGTTTAGGTGTCCAGAAGGATCGACGCGTTCATCTGGCACTTGCGTGAACATCAACGAGTGTTTGGAGAATCCCTGCCAGAACGGAGGCACCTGTATCGATAGAGATCGAGTGAGAAGATACGATTGTATTTGCGCCATTGGTTACACTGGACATGACTGCGAGCTGGAGCTATTAGCTTCGGGCATCATCACGCCCTCAAGGGATTTCATTATAGCTATCATTGTCTGTTTGTTTATGCTTCTAGGTGAGCACCATTGTTTTTATTTGCATGCCATTTCTCATAAACCGGTAGTGTGAACAGATTGTTACATGAAGGTAAAAGAAAGCATAATATTTCTTCATTTTCCATACAATCGATTGTTAAAGAAAATTTTAAATACTTTCATGTAACAATTTCATTATTATTTGTTTTAATCATTTAGACTCAAATATTTGTATATCTTGTCGTGTACTTACATTTAAAACACTTTTTTTTAAATATTTGACGACCTCTGTGGGCGAATGGCTTGCACACCGGTTTTCATGGTGTCGCCATCGCTGAGGTCCCGGGTTCGATCCCCGGCCGGGTCAATGAAGAAACTAACTTTTCTATATTGTTTGTCTGAATGTTTGGGATCAGAGCAACTTACAGTGCTTCTATTTTCTCAATGTCTCTCGGCAATCATCGGATTTCCGAATGCACAGGGATCGTAATTTCTGTGCCCATTAATTATTAGATTTAAAATCTATAATAATATGAATTTTGAACAACGTACTTATTGTTATTTTGTTTGATTTCCGTGTGAACTATATAGAGCTATAAAACTAATTCCCCATTTTTAATAACATTAACTCCATTTCAATAAGCAAGTTAACAAAAATTATAAAGTAAATAAAGTGTGCTTCTTTTATGTAACTACAAATGAATATTTTCCGGTTATTAATCATTTCAATTCAATCCGTATCTGAACGCATTTCTTCATCTGACATAGCTATGTTAGTATATTCGCCATAGATAGAATAAATAAATTAAATAAATTATCTATCGTGTCTGAGAGTTTAGCAACTTTCCTCCCATTGTATAATAAATAAAAAATGTAATAGCAACTCTATATACTTCCAAATCAACTGAAAGTATCAGGTCTATACTAAAGGTAAAGAGTAACTGAACAAAACTCGACGACAACCGAAACACGAAGTTTGCCGAAGGACATCGAGATAATAGAAGCACTGTATGTGATATTTATTTATTTATTTATCTTTAAAACAATATTTGTCAAATACTTGTTATGGGATTTTAGGAAACTTGTTGTTGTTACTACACATACGTTGATATCAAAGTTATTTTAATTGTTGATATAGAAATATCTATTAGCTATACGTTACTGTTACTTATGTAGCTGAAATACATAATGGGCTGGCTGACAGTTTATTCAGCGCTAGAAATTTCACGCATAATGTAACGTAAAATAGTCATTCATTCTCAAAACAATGTATTTAAACCTAGCTAAATGCAAATATTCGATAGACACAATGATCGAACAAACGAAAACAATAGAAGCAGATCAACACATAACGTATTATTACTAAACCAACGTTCCAAACCCCCTCGGTCGCTTATAGATATTTAATATAGCGGAAATTGAAATTTACTGAAAACAGACCCCTCCCTAGCTCTATTATTACCAATTTCCTTGTCATAAATCATCGAAATAAAGGTCAAAGTAATTAATTGTAATTGCAAAGATACCTTGAACCAAAAAGGTTGTCAATTGAAATTGTCAAATATCTTCTTTGACGGTAACGGAAACAATTGAAAATAGATTTAATATATATTCTTGAACAGCAATGCGGTAAAAGAAAGAACTTGTATACTTGTATATTAGGTAGTTTGTACCAAGTGAATCGTACTATATCTTACACATGCAATACCGCTTTGAAAGCCATGATGATATGTTAACAATGTAATACATATTTAAGGTAAAGCGGACAGTATCGGTGCCACGGTCTCACCAATACCGTTTCGGAACCAGCAAACCTCTATTTTGTATCCCAATGAATGGTAGATGAATTCTATACTATAAAATTCTATGCGTGACCGTAAAACCCAATACATTGGGTAAAGTTTATGAGACAGAGGTTCGGAAGATAAAAAATATTTTAGGTCGGCGTTGACGTAGAGAATTTTCAGATTCTTTAATATATTCGTTATTTCCTAAAATACAAGCCTTAAGTCTTATATTATTAAGTTGACTTTACAAGCATTCGTTTAAATGAAAGGCTTTGCCACGAGTTTCGAATTCATAAGATATTATGTTAATAATTTCATTGTTAGACCCACAATATCAAAATTCTTAGTAAGGCCTTTGATATGTACTGTGGTCGGAATTTTACAAATATTTAGGCAGAAATTTACCTCAAGTAAACAAAAGCCTCTTTATAATATTCTTAATACTCAGAAACCAACATCTTTAGGCTCATGTGAGATGTTTTAGTGTTGTGATTAATTTTTGGAATGTAAATTGCACAAATCTTTTAACTCTAATATATGTATTTCTGTTGCACAGTCTTGGTACTAGTGTTTGTGGTATACAATCGCCGCCGCGAAGCTCACATCAAATACCCCGGCCCCGATGACGACGTACGAGAGAACATCATCAACTATGACGACGAGGGTGGCGGTGAAGACGACATGACCGCCTTCGATATCACGCCTCTACAGATCCCGATTGGCGCACCTTTGCCTGATCATGCCCCTACTAAAATTCCTTGTAAGTTCACGATTAGTTTATATATATAAAGTTAAGTGTATGTAAAGTAATCTAACTGGGTGATGAAAACCTTTCATAGATTTCTCATAGATGGCGCTACGACTAAAAAGTCGTTGAAAAACCAAATACAAAGATCCAACAAACGAGCACTTAGAAAAATTCGTGAGGTCCGCTGGTTCGTTTCATGGCTTAGTTGACATAGCTTCTGTCACGATTTGCTAGAAGACGTCGGTTCGAATCCGACCGGATCGAAGGATTTTTTTCTAAGTGTTCCTTGTATTAATAATTATAATAAAGTTAAATGAAACCTCCAAATATTAAAAATCTTTAGACGCCATTTTCTCAAAACTATGATCATGTTGATTGACACGTTATTGCTTATCGCCATTGAAAAAATGTCCTAGTGGTGAGCTAAGGGACCCTTGGCTGTTTATGTGACCTGGAGTGCCAAAGTTCCGAAACATTAGTAAATAATTTGAACACTAAGCAAGCATTTGCGCACTGCATCCGATTAGTATTCGTTCCGAATCCCGAGACTACATATCGGAACTGTAACGTGACAGATACAGTAACGAGGTTATAGTGTGTCCGACGATAACCAGGTACTCATTCTAGCGAGTGAAACAGTCTTCCCTCACTAGAATGAGTGTCTGGTTATGGTGTACGTGCACACTATGATTTTTGCTAACATAACATGGATGTAGTGTGGTGTATAAAAAAAAGGAGTATCAAACAACGTTAAGCTTGTTTTTGAAATAACATATATTTCGTTTAAAATATCGACCTCTATCGCCTCTAACTTGAGACTGGTGTAGTTCCCAGGTCGTGGAAGCTTGCAAACGTGCAACCTGTGCCCAAAAAGGGAAGCAGAGCTGACCCTGTCAACTATAGACCTTTCTCAGTCACTTCCATACTCTGCAAGACTATGGAACGTGTACTCAACAACCGTCTCCTGTCATACCTTGAAGACAATGACCTATTCAGTGATCGCCAGTATGGATTCCGACGAGTGCGATCTACCGGGGATTTTCTTGTGTATGCCTGTCACATATGGCGCGAGGCTATAGAAAAGCAAGGCGAAGCACTTGCATTGTCTATGGACATTTCTGAAGCCTTTAACAGGATCTGCCACGCAAGCCTTTTAAGCAAGCTTCCATGTTATGGGTTTCCCACTGACCTTTGCAATTGGATCTCGGATTTCTTGAGTGAACGTTTCATTCGAGTGGTCTTAGAAGGCTAATCTTCCGAACATATGGCGATAGATGTTCCGGAGTTCCTCAGGGTTCCGTACTGTCTGCAACTCTCTTTCTGCTGCATATCAATGCTATGTTAATTCTAGGTACCTTTGCGTATGCTGATGACAGCACAGTTGTAGATAGGTACTTGACCAATGCAAAGGTCAGTGGAGAGGAAATCCAGTCTTGTCGAGATATAGACCCTCGACAAGACTGGATTTCCTCCTCACTTAACTACATATAGGGTTAGCCGTTTAGATTTGACGCTCAAGGCAGTCTCCGTTTGGAGCAAAGCCAATCTTGTCAAATTTAACGCTACCAAAATGTAGGCGTGTCTATTTTCCACTAAACGGAGTCCCTTTGCTGACTCCGACTTTTTGTGATATATCCATACCGATAGTCGACCGTCTCCAGCTACTTGGAATGGACCTGTCATCCAATCTGAACTTCGGCAGATACATTGAATCCATGGCCAAAAACGCAGCCAGGAAACTTGGCATCCTTTTCAGGGTAAGGCGTTACTTCACACCGGGACAGTTGCTTCAGTTGTATCAAGCACAAGTCCGGTCGTGTATGGAGTACTGTTGCCACCTTTGGGATGGCTCTGCTACATATCAACTGGCCACCTTGGATTCAATTGACAAGCGTACCAAGAGGCTTATAGGTGACTCGGAATTAGTAGAGGCGAAGCTGCAGAGCCTTGAACACCGCTGTAAAGTTGCCTGGTTATTGGTATTTTACAGGATATATCACGGAGAGTGTGCGATGGAATTACACGATTTAATTCCGCCTTCCCCTTTCCATCATCGGGGGACTAGGCGTAGGCTTGGCTTCCACCCCTATGTTGTGGATATTCCAGCGAGAGTGAATAGGCATTATCTAGGTGTGCATGATCCATCGTCGACCTCATCGTCACTTTCCATCAGGTGAGATGGAGGTCAAATGCACACTTACATTAGAATTTTAAAAAAATCGTCGGTTAGCAATCAACATCGCTCAGCTCGTTACTCAAGTCCAAATAAAAGTGAATATCAGTAAAAATTATAAAACCAACTCATATACAATTATCTGTCTATAATAGATAATGGAGTATTTATTACCAACAATAGATTAGAAAGTCTTGTATAGGTACTAATATTAGTGCAGTTTTTTCATTCTCCTTCAAAATTACTTCAAATTACAAGAACGGTGATATTTGCTAAGCGTATCTGTGTTATCAATACACTTGTGCCGTCCGTTGTGGCTTATTTGAGGGAAAAGTCTTGGAACTCATTTCGAGTGCATCACTTGAACTAAATTGTTATTCTTGTAAATATTTATATAAATTCGGAACAAATTGTCGTGGGGTAGGGTCAGATCAGGTCAGTACGGAGGGTGGCGAAAATTACAATTACTCCTGAATATGAAGATGTTCGGCAGTATACGCTTTGACGTCATCGTGTAAAAGTAGCGGTGAAAATGGATTAACTCGGCGTGGTTTTCTGGTTTTGTGTCTGGTTTTTAAGTTTTCTTCACAATAGCGATCTGCTCTGATTGGTATTTGTACCGTATATAAAGCAATATTCCACAATAGACTATTTTGCGAATAGATCACCTTAAAGTTTTGGAGTCGTTTAGTGCTATATCGGAATACGTATTATCGTATTTAAAATTACACAAATTTTAACAATATCTATGTTTTAATATTAAAACTAATGCAAAATTAACCAAAACGACACAAATAAATAACGCCAACAATTTAAATTTTGGAGCCTTAAGATTTTATTTGAAAAGTTATGAACGACTAAAAACATTTCATTTTATTTTATTATGGCCCTTAAATTACCGTTAAGACGAAAGTGAGAGCGCGTTTATGCAAGAATTTGCAGACTCAAACGATCACTTTTATGGAATAATCACTTTCTCACTTCATAGAATGATCTATGAAGTGAGAAAGTGATTTTTGGACTTATATCAATGTCGTCAATGTGAAAAGCGATCCCATAGCCATAGCCGCTTTAGTGTTTACAACCCCGTATATGTTCTTGTTTTATGTGTCTAAACTACACCGTAGATTTATCCTAAAGAAACATATATTTTTTTGTTGAACGTCTTGACTTTGGTTCCGTTTATGCAGATCCACTGATGGGCGTCGGTCTTGGTGTGGGCCCGATGGGCGTGGGGGTGGTGCCGCCGGGCGTGGGAATGGCTTTACCGGTGCCTGGTGAGACGAACGTGGGCATGTTTATTGAGGAACACAAGCGGCGAGCTGACAGTGATCCTAACGCACCACCTTTTGACGATCTGCGCAACTACGCTTATGAGGGCGGCGGCAGCACTGCCGGTTCCCTTTCCTCACTCGCTTCAGGTCAGTATAAGCTATGTACGTGCTTTATATGTATCTACGTCTACCTACAATGGCGGATTTGCTCTAAGGCCATCCGGTGGTCAGTTTTAAGGGCGGCCAATCAAGACAAAAAATTCACTGATTATAACAAGAAATAACTCAAAAGACCTAAATATTTTAAAGACTTACGCACATTATGGCGGGCGGCACTGCATCGCATCGTATAACAATATTCTTTCTAAAGAATTCTTATAGTTTATTTGTAAAATATAGATATGTCTACCAGTAAGTATATGAGTGCTGAGAAAGGGGCGGCTGGTACTGATTACATGGCCTGGGGCCTAGGGCGGGCAAGATTGCAAATCCGCCACTGTCTACCTAGAATAGAACACATTTCTCTTAATAGAATATTACAGATTTAAAAACATTTTGGACGAGCCCTAAGAAAGCACAGCTTGTATGAGCCTCCCTACACTAGCGTCTTTTGAGCGCCAGCGTCTTGCCAAGACACAGCGACGACACGATATCCGCGCGATGTATAAGTACCCGACGACCGGCACTATTCCGCAGTCGCCCAATGCTGGCGTTGCGTCGCCGACGCGCGGACCCCGTGCGTGCGTTAGTAAGACGCTGTGCGTGCTTTGGAAAGATGCTAATGCTCGAAAGACACTAGTCTGGTGGTTTTCAGTTTCGTCTCATATAAACAAGTTGATTGATTGAAAGGGGGCACTTTAAAGATACTTTTTTAGCACTTATTACTTTATTTATTAGCATTTTAGTGCTTATGCTAGGTCTCTTTACAAAGAAGATATTAGACTTAGTGGACTTGGTTGACTTATGTATGCTGAAAATTTTCTATATCAATTAAAAAGATTCTTCTTCCCTTTTGACTGCGCTGTCCTGTTTATCTTTGTAGTCAATTCTCATTGCACTGCTACCTACCTTCTGGATTTCTATATCGTCGCCTTAAGAGAGAAATTCTTGCGTACGCATTTTCACATAGTTCGTTTTTACTGATTTTTGTTAAAGAAAAAATTATAAACTTCTTGTTCAAATATATTATTAAAGTAATATAGTATCTGTAAGAGGTACCTGTAATTTAACTAATTAAAATGTTTACTACAAACATTATTGCGTTTGCTACATTTTACACCACATTTTTATCTTCGCCTGAAAAATTACATAGAAATCCCATACGAGGTATTCACTCTAAGACGACGATATACTTATTCGGTTTCTAAGATACTTACGGGAAGATACGAAGCCGGCATGAAAGCATAGGAATTCTGTTACTCATAACCAGAGACATAGACTTACTCTCATTATCGCCCCCCGGTCCCTGCAGTCCAATTCCCGAGGCTAACAGAGCGGTTTCCAACGTGACTCCGCTTTAAAATTTATGAAGGTGCCCCTGGAGCAATTCATTCACAATGCATGAAGCGAAAAATGGAAGCACCTCCAAAGTTTGAGTTAATAAAACATTTACGTGAAATTGTATAAGTAATATAGTGTTTATTCTTGTTAGGTACCGACGAGGAGAACCACGAGTATGAATATCTGAACGCGTGGGGCCCGCGCTTTGGGAAACTAGCGGACATGTACGGGCCGGACATGGACGAGCAACTGTAAGCGCATCCCAGCGCCTGTACGCCTGTGTCCTTTAGTCAATTGTCTCCCACTTCTTGTACACTCTACCACAGCAACCGACCGCCTCGGGAGGTCTTCTATACCCCAGATATTAATTTTGTAAATAACGAAACGTGGCGACCGACCCCTCTACTTTGATGGGTCGCCTCTCCCGCCGACTTGTAACTCTTATCAATTTTATACAGCTTTATTTGTAGCGAACAATGTTTAGCTTAATTAGTCGTTTAAGAAACTCATTTAATTGCGTAATTTTATATAAAAATACGTTCACCAAATATTTGATATAAGTTTTTATTCTAGTTAGCCATATTATGAGTCAGTATTTTATTGGAATTTGAAATAAGCAGATTTTTGCCGAAGAGCCTGGCATGATACTGAATGAAGGGTGTATGTAGATAGTGTGCTATAAATGTGAATAATTTATACGAGTATTTTGTAAGTCGACAGCTTTACGTGATGTCACTGTTTATGGCCCTTCGGCATTAATTCAATGTAATGTAAGTAACGTTATATTTTAAAATAACGGTAAGTTAGTAAGTTCATTCATTGTCCGCTCGGACGTGAAGTCGAGTTTTATAATGCTCATTACGGGACTTGGTGTATTTTCAGGGGAATGTACATACATAAAGCTATAGGACCGTAAACAGACGAATACGTTTAAATTAACGCAGCAATAACGACTAAAGTTGGGAGATTTAAGCGAACTGTATAGTAACCGGTGTTCCTCTTCTAACTCTCCACTGTAGTGCTAGGATTTAGAATTTGTGAAAACGACTATGGTCTACTTATAATAGTAGATAAAATAATAGTCAAGAGCTGTGAGTTATTTGCTGAATGAGTGAGATTGAGCGAGTGCATGTTTATGTGTGCGGGTTTATGAGTGAATGAATGACGAGTGTGAAGATTGGTGAGTGAATGGGAGCGGCGAGTCTCGCCGCCGTCGATATGAATGGGACTGTGCCAATTTATTAGCATTATCGATACAGCTATGACAGTAGACAGTTAAGTGTTTGCACTTTATTTATTCGTATATTTAAAATATTAAATTAGTCGCACCTAGGAAAATATCAGTAACTTATTAAGAGTGTTGTGCTAGATTACTATTTCGATCGGTTTTGACGTGAGATAGTTGGCGGAACCGTTAGAAGTCACTATTTATAAATTAATAATTAAGAATTTATAGTAAAGTAATTTAATAAACTTAAGGTTCTCAAAACTGTCTCACATCGACGTTGAATTATGATCAGTGTACATTTTAGAATTATTGAATTGCGTTAAAATGACTGATTTTATTATGTGTTTGAAAGCCTAAGATTCTTGTAGTTCGATTGTTTAATATAGACTTGTCTACCCTATTGTAAGTTCACCCAATAGTTTGCACTAACAAGATGATATTATTCCCATACATTAAAGCAATTCTCGTTGAATATTATACTTATAAGTAGAAATAAAAATTTAGACCGAGTTATTGAACATCACGATTTCACGATTCTTTTTTAATATCATTACACTGCCAGTAATCGTCTAGATTAAATACTATAATGTTTTTGGTCCGTTTTTATATTTCAGTATTATACAAAGTTATACTATTGTACATTTTGGGACTCTTTTAACACAAGCCGCTTTTTTCTTGATCTATTTTACTTGTACACCAATTTTTATTTTTTTTAAACAAGCTCTGCGTTGTCTTTTATATAAATACCTTTATTCCGTCAATGTATGCCCTTGCCCTTCCTAGGTGTAATTGTAAGCATAGCAAATTGTTTCTAAACGGGCAAGCAACTCAATAAATTATCGTTTATAGAGTGCCAGGTCTGTAATTAAAAGTAGTTGATAAATACAATGTTAAAATAAATGTTTGATGTCTAATTAAATTAAGCATTTTGACGCCCATCAATGCAGCTTGAAGTACTTAAAATTTGCAGGCCACCGTTTTGTGCAACGGCCTGCAAACGATGAAAACACAACATAAAGCGGGGGCATAAAATTGTTAGATGATATCCTGCAGTCTTAACTATTTTTTTCTCTTCTTTTATTTCCGAATACACGAACATTGAACACCGTTTCCATTTGAAAATGCATCGTCACAAAACATTTTTATATCTCGATTACGTTCAAATTTAAATATCGGTGGACGTCTAGTCGTTTAAGATTAGTAAAGAGCACGGCCATAAAGTTAAATGTAACGTTTCAACGTACCTATACATCGTACACTGAACATGGTGAAGTCGTTAATATTTTTGCAAATTAGTAACAGCAATATGTAAATCAAGCCTGTTAACCTGTTAAGGAATACCATTAATGGGTAATTTCCAGGTTACTTTTCTCTACCTAATGTCGGTGGCAATTTTTAATATTTAGGTATTCGAGTATATTATGAAATATTCAATAATATTTATTTAAGTTACTATACTCGAATACTAAATAATACTTCATGATAATATTCTAGAATACTTAAATGACAAAATTACCATACTCTTAAACTTGTCGTCTTTAATCCAATTTCTTTTACGAATTTGTACATATTTTTGTACGAATGTGTACAAATAATTGGAATCAACGAAGTGTGATGTTGTAGGGAGATTTAAAAAGTTTTGTGCCGATGACAATTTAATTGAATGGATCGGTGATCGGAGACGGCAGAGCACACAGCCCCAGTACAAAGTAAGTGCGCGGACGTACCTATACGCGAACAGGCGCTAGTGCACGTCGTTTTATTTAAAATAGACATTAATTAATTGTATTATAACCGACATAGTTATGTTTTGTTTCAACTGTGATTATTTAGTTGTACAACTCCGATGATTACATAAAACAATGAATAAAATGTGAAAAAAATAGTTGTTCGCCTTTTATTTCTACTCTGTAACGACGCAATTTAAGTAACGGAAGCTCCTAACCTAAGTATTTAAGTATTTGGCAGTCAGTTATCGAACAACGCTGAAAACCGAAATAAAGGCCTCGAAGAGATATACTCTCATTGCGTTGCGGAATATTAAAGAGCTAATTTCTGAAGGCGTTCGCTGTGTGAAGCGGCTGTTTTAGGGTATATCCCGGCACGGGTGTCAAATTAAGCTGGGTATTGCCTTTATTTGTTTAAGTAACAAGTCTGTATATTATATATACAGATACAGATAGTGGCAATAGAGCACCTTGCAAAAGAGTTCGTCCAGAGAAGCACTGCCACCAAGTAGTAATGTCAGCATTAAAGTGTTCCGGTTTTCAAGGGTAACGGTGAAATTACAGGCACATGGGACTTGTCAACTTATGTCTGATCTGATCTTTGCGATTTAAAGAGCCGAGTGGCACGGTAACTGTTATTATGGAAAGGCGTGTAGCTTCTTACCACGTCTTCTTCTTGATTTGTTCGTCCCGTCGCTAGGTATTATAATATATATATATATATTAATCACGCTGCACACCCTCTGACAACTCGGAACGCGTAGTCGAAAATTAGTGTGTTCTCATCATAATCTGTACATAATAATATTGGCAAGTTATTGTGTGCGCGTCGACAGCGTGCTGAGACGATACCAGCGGCACCATTCCTGAATAACGAGAACCACAGCACCTAGCTTAGATCTGATTGCAGTAAAAAAAAAGAACCAAACCAAACTTTACCAATTATCTTACGCCTTCTTTAAATTATGAAAAACGTTGGACCGTCAAACGATTATTAAGGTTTCGTAGGCTCAACTTTAAGATACGGAATCATATTTTGGGACAACCCAAAAACGATGTGTCCGAGCTATTTATGAACTAAAATATACAAAAAGCTGTCGTCCTAACTAAATCGTAATTTACGACCTAGGCCACAAATATTGAGCTCTACTTAGAAAAACTGTTATTAAACTTGCAGCGATCACTACAATAAAATTCAAGATCGTATAAAAATCACTTGAGACGCGTAAGTTCCAAAATACACACATCAAAAGTGTCTAGGGATCAAGTACGTTTAAGAGTATTGCTGCAATTAGGGTTAATTATATTAACTTTTTTGTATCGCTATTGATACTTTTTAGTGAGTTTTAACATTTAAATAAGGAATATTGTTTAAAATTCGATAATAAGAAGAAAATCGATTGTCAATGTGGTTTTGTATAAAAATGAGTTATAGCGTTTTGACAAAATCATTACAATATCTGCATCGGAACCGAAACAATTTACATTATTATGGAGAGACGACATCATTTAACCGGAGAAGTGATGATGCGAGCCGTCGGAATGTTGGAAGCTGGTTCCAGGCAACGTGCTGTGGCTTTCACTCTTAACACTACACAGAGCGTCATAAGTCGCCTCTGGACGCGCTATCGCATGACGGGCGGCGTGGCCGAGCGACATGGAGGACGATCTCGCATCACGACTCGCAGACAGGACCGGTATATCCAAAATACTGCTCGACGGAATCGTACCATGACCGCTATGATGTTGGTTACGAGGCTCCACAGCTCCTCAGGCTTGCTAATAAGCGATCAAACAATCCGAAATCGTTTACGTGAAGTGGTTCTGCGATCCCGAAGGCCGCTCAGAGTTCCACCTATTGCACCCTGCAATCGCAGGACCCGTTTACGATGGGCTCGCGAACACAGAAACTGGGAGGAAGAAGACTGGAGCTATATGTGCTTTTCGGATGAATCCCGCTTCGGTATGAGACCGGATACAAGACGTACTCGAGTTTGGAGAACATCTGGACGTCATGAACGTTTGAGATATTGTCAGGAAGTTCATCCATATGGTGGGGGAACAATAATGATATGGGCCGGTATTTGGATCGGCGGAAGAACCGATCTCATTTGGATCAGGGGTAACCTCAATGCTCAAGTTTACGCAGAGAGGATTGTTTCAGATGTTATCATCCCTTTGCGAGGCCAGTCGGGTGATTCATTTCAACTAATGCATGATAACGCACGTCCACACACGGCTAGAGTCGTAACACGCATTCTTGCCGAAGCTCGTATCAACGTTCTGCCGTGGCCTGCTCAATCGCCAGACCTCAATCCAATTGAGCACGCATGGGATATGCTTCAAAGAAGAGCTGTGTCGAGTATGCATACCGTACATACTCTACAACAATAATTTGACTTGTTACAAAACACATGGGCGGCCATTCCTCAAAGTGATTTTGATGAACTCATCTTAAGCATGCCAAATCGCTGTAATTGTGTGATTCGTGTTAATGGTGGAAATACAGATTATTAATTTTCTTGTCTTTACAATAAAAATGAGCAAAATCATCATTTTCGCCATTTTTTTGTCATTTAATTGACGCCGTTAATTTGAGTTTTTTCCCACAATTTGCAAAAACATCAATTTTAGTTTATTTTAATTAAATATAGGAGTAAGCGGTTAAATAAAACATAAGCATTAAAGTAAGAAGTCGTCCTGGAAGACTGGATTTGGTAAATATTGTTTAAATAATTTTTATTTCAAAAATATTCACTTGATCCCTAGACACTTTTGATGTGTGTATGTTGAGATATTTAATTAATAGATAAATGTCAATATGACATCAACAATCTCTTAAACGACAGTATAAACATTACAAATGTAATTAAGTTAAAAATGTAATTGTTCATGCTCCTGTAGGGGTTTCAACCTCTTAATAAAATTGAGAAACAACTGGTCTAGTACTTGATTACGACCGCTCATAAAAAAGTGCATGTACTAATTTGTAAAAATATCTAGGTAATTGTAGAGACGCATATATACGCAATAAAAAAATATAACAATAAAAAATAATTAATAAAAATGAATAGAACACAAATCCACTTAGCGAGATATACAAGTTATCGTGACACTTGTACAGCGGGTTCGTGTTGACAAAATATTCAAACGAAGGTATATAAATAAAATTCGGTTGTCTAGTATAAGAAAAAACAAAAAGAAGACCCTAATCAAGTATTGTAAAGTACATTAATTTCATGGTGACACTTTTAACAGCAATTGCCTTGGTGACATACACCTTCAAATTCAAAACATGAAACTTCATGAATAGTATTTTATGCAATCGTTGCATATAATGGGGTTCTTGAAGTCGAGTACCGTGTTTGGGCTAATAATAGGTACGAGATTTTAAGATCTAATCATATAGTAATGATTGCATGCGATACTTTTTCTACGAGTAAATAAATAATAATGAAACAGAACTAATATTTAATGTGTAATTTTGTTAATAATCCATGACAACAAATGCAATTTTTTTTAATAAGTTTTAACCCAGTTGTGAGGATAGGCAAAGGTTAAGACGAATTAAAATAAAATTGTCGCTGAGTGAGCTATGGAACGGGCTACGCTCGGAGTTTCTCTGAAGGATAAAATCCGTAATGAGGTTATCCGACAGAGAACTAAGGTCACTGACATAGCTCGTGCAATAAGCAAGCTGAAGTGGCAGTGGGCTGGCCATATCTATCGAAGAACCGATAACCAATGGGGAAAACGAGTTCTAGAGTGGAGACCGCGATTCGGCAAACGTAGTGTAGGATGTCCTCCGACCAGGTAGAGTGACGACTTGCGAAAAGTTGCTGGCGGAAAATGGATGCGACAAGCTGAGGACCGGGCGAAATGATGCACATTGAGGGAGGCCTATGTCCAGCAGTAGACTGCGATAAGCTAATGATGATGATGATGACGATTTCTCGATTGCAAGACTTTTAGGTCAATTTAACCACTCAGGAGGCGTTATAGCGTTTGAGTAGCGTCATAATTGATAGTTTAATTAGCAAAAATACGACGTTCTTCTTTTGAAACTCATTATAGTTCTATGTACAGTACTATAATACTCATTATAGTTCTGTGTACAGAACTTCGATTAAATTTTTCAGCAGCACAATCCCTCTTTTAGACAACAATACTGCTTCGAACTAGCATTTCTCGAATTCGTAACTGATAAGGGTCGGACGCTATTCGCAAACACTCTTAAGAACTTTAAATCGTTTATTCGGTGATACCGACGTTTATTATTATTAAGTGGTATAGAATTGAGTTTCAATCTTAAGTGACTGCACTGACTTGGCAGCATTTTATTAAGGCAATAAATTCTCCGTTATGAATAAGTGCTTACCCGTCGCGGTCTAATTAAACTAGAATTTGCAGTGTCTTTGTAAAACTTTCGATTAAACTACAAATTATTAGTATTAATAGTATAGTTAATAGTAGTTAAGTATTTCGGTAATTATTGTAATTTATACGAAGCACACACATTACATGAAAACTCAATTATATAAGAGAGCGTTTTGAATGGTAAGGGCGCTGGTAAAGTTACAGGTACATAGGTCAAGTTATGTCTCAGGATGACGGGCGCCGTCCCAGTGCCCCTCAGATCTTTGTGATTTAAAACTCTGAGTAGCACTGCAACTACTTGGAGAGGCGTGGCGCTTACCACCAGACGCACTACTTCTTTCGTCGCGTCACTTGCTATCATAAAAAAGTTAATGCTTTCAGTCGAAGTGTTTCAAGTTATTTACACCAACGCAAACCACGTGAACGGATTTAATTTTAAAGGAACAATAAAATACGTGAGCCAACAATTTATCCGTGTTGAGGTGTTTATTAATGCAGAAGCCGCAGAACGTGAAAATATTATAGAGATACGCTGTTACTGGCCAATAACAATAATTATTGCTTCGTTATGTGGGTACGTGCTGTTAACGAAGGTCCTGTTTTGCGATAAACAGGTATGTTGGGCCAAGTTAGAAGGTGTTAACTCACTTTCTTTTATATTACCAAGGGACGGGACGGACAAGTCCACACGCCTGTTGATAAAAGTGGCAGTGCCACTCAGAAATCGCAAAGATCGGAGGGGCACTGCCACTGCGCCCGTCACCCTGAGACTTAAGTTGACAAGTCCCATGTAATTTCACTATGCTACGCACTTCTCGGAAGGGGCACCGTACACAACAAATTTCCTTAATTTTTTTAAGTTAGAAACTGTTTATTAGTTGGGCACTTTAAATAGCTGGAGAATTTTGAGCCTTCTTCTGCCTAGTGTGCTTTTTTGCTGTAATACAGCAAAAGAGACTTTTGGAATTAAAGTGACCTAACACAAAAAACTTTTGGGGAATACGCAAAGTAACTTTAGAAGTAAGTCATTTTCACATTATTTAATTTATTACTCTGGAAGTATTAAAGGCAATGTCCTTATTAGTCCTAGAAAATAACGACCTTAACAATCTTATGAACAATGATTTTTTCACCTCCGAGCTGGTGCTCGGAAAGGCTTTCTTTCTCATCGCGCAAACGCGTTTTTTCTACGCTAGCGTGGAAAAGGTTTTCAAAATTCGAACTTCACCATGAAATAACACCATAATGACACATGAGACGTTCAATTACGCGATTGGTCGTGTTAAGACAATATTTGACGTACATTCTTTATGTATAAAAATCCGTTGGCATATTTTTATTCTTATGATTGCTGACACTAAATTGACAATGATGACTAATTTTGTTTATTAAAACTGATTTGTTATCGTTCAACTGTTGTTGTTTCTTTCATCTACCATTTTCCTCGCTATGGTGAGGTGAAAAGTTGGCTTGAAAGCCTCACTACAATCAGGATTCTATTTTCGAACCTCTTGCTCGTGGTTTAATTTTAGATTCCTTCGCTTTCTCAGGTTTCAATATAAGCACTCGCGTTAAACAACAACTTTGTAGCTTTGCACAACAAATAAAATGTTAAAGTCGTTTAACAGTATAAACTCATTTTCGTAAATTGTTTAGTTAGGCCACTTTCATTCTATGGTGCGGTATATTTTTTTCATTATAACGGAAAGTAACGATAAGGTAGTTAAACAGTGCCTACGTGATGAAAAACGACGCAATGGATACATCCGTTGAAAAGTTCTCCAGCACAGATTACTTAATAGTTACTACGTAATCTCAAGTAGCTTTATATAGTAAGTAGTTATGAAGAGACTTGAATGTAACCCAAATTACTTTAAGAGGTTTATAGTCTCTGCCAATCTCTGCTGTGACACTACTATTCTGCCGCCGTCGTTTGTAGAAGGGGCGCTTGTGACAAAAACTCAAAACCGACAAAATAATGTATATAGCAATTAAATACCAAACGAAAAAACGGAGACACTTTCTGCAAACGCAGTAAAATAAACCTATATTATTCGCAAAACATGGATTTAAAATATTTTAATATTTATGGTTCATTATTTAATTATTACCCTTTTTCCATCTCAACTTAGTAAAAAAAATGTTCGTAACATACTTGCAAGTAACCACTTATGCCTTTTCAACTTAGCATAATTATAACACTATTGTTAAAGTCAGTGTAATAATAAGATGAAAGGGCAGTACGTGGTTACAATGTCTTTTCATTGTGTTAGGTTGACATTTTCAAGATTTTTATTTATTATTTTTAAGGATTTCATTTAAAAAGGTAACATTTCCACTTTATTTCAATTTGTGTTAGCATTATGTAACCGTCATCTGCAAAATTAACATTTTTCAGTAACTACATACATGTAGAGTTTTACTGAGGAAGATTTAGAAAGTTAAATGTGACTTGCGTCTTTTCATTTACTTAAGTGATTGAAAGGTGTAGTTATAACGAAATGACGTATATATGCAATTATGCCCTTTTACCAATTTGTTTTGTAAATGTGCCAATTTAACTTAGTTTGACAACAAAAATGTGAGCACTTACGCCCATTTGTCTTCCGATAACTTCATACCTAATCCACTTAGGACAAATATAAAAAAAGTAGTAGATTCGTCTTTTTTGCGTCAAAATTGTCACATGTTCTCTTTTAACTAACGGCGGCAGAATTAGTATTATATATGATTAAGAATAAGTTTCACTTTCGTCACCATGTGGCTGCAATGTCTTCGTTCACTTGCTATAACAATGAAAAGCACAAAGACAGGAACTTGAACTAGGTCAATGTCAAATGTCCAAAGTGACAAGCTTGAAACGCCTTTGAAGGTAGCTTGTTGTGATTGTGTCCCAATTGTGGATTTATACTGCCTGAAAAGAATATTTGATAGTGATTTTTTATTAATATATTTGTTCTAAAAGTCTACATTTCTCCGATAAATAAAACTAAAGTTTTTCTTCAAGCGTTAGTAACTTTCTTTTCGAAACTAACTTTGTTAGTTGTTTAGAAAATAAGAATTTATTTTTTGTTTCTAACACGTGCTGACTACGTCTAGTTTCCCTCGATAGGGAAATATTGGTAAGAGCGTCACGTCACTACGAGGGACACGTCGATATGAAGTCGCTTTTGAAAGTTTTTTAACCCTCAATATCGTTGAACATCGAGTTACACAGTGAAAATGCTTCAATATGTTGTTTCAGAATCAACAATTCTCGACAGCTCTATATCCTTATACAAACGTATGTAATAAACAAAGATTGAAATAGGCAGTGTATATTTACGTGAACTTGAAGGTAGTAACACACATAGCGGAAGTTACCACTGCATAATAAGTAGTGTAACTCCATACAAACATAGCAACAGGGCGTTATATGTGTGCAAGTCCGCCGCGCGCCCTGTACAGACGAACACATTCACATAATCTCGTAGTACACTTGCGTTGCAAAGCGTAATTCACATGCGCCATTCGTTATAGAAGTGAAGCGTTCGCTCTATGTTTAAAACATTTCGTCACCTTACTTTCTCTAACTCGTATCTTAAGTACAAAGTAACTGAAATGCAAAAAATAATTTTATATACAAATATACAGGCTGGTATGATAAAAGTCACTTTCACAGTATTTATTAATTTAATCAATAATAGATGTGTAACATAATAATTACAAACACAATTCAACTCAATGTAACGAAATATGACCTCTCCGAGCTTGCGCGATCCGATCCGTAGCCCAACCAAAAACCTCAATTGCCACTTTCCTTATACAATTCTCTATTTTTTATAATTATTGAACCTAACGTGAACCTAACAGTCGTCCATCCTGACCGCGCATATGTCCTCATACATGTTGACAGAATGAACCTAACACGGATGCCACATATAAGATTATAGTTCCACATCAGATTTCCTTTATATTCACATACAATTTGGCTTTTACCCACTCTTATAGGAATGCATCGAAATTAACACACTTAGAAATTGAAAAAAAAAGGCAGCTTTTTCCATTTCCATAAGATACGTGTTTGAGAAAGTAAGGTGTCGATTTAAAATATTTTTTTGTGTGTAATTTACAATTTATTGATTTATAAATGTATCGTTATGTACACATATAAATAAAAAAATAAAAATAAAATAAGTTTATTTTATATTTGGGTCCATACAAAAGTTTTAGTAAACAATTTTTTTTTTTCATTATTTATGAAACCAATACAAATACGTGATAGAATCAGAAATAAGGAAATCCGTAGGAGAACTAAAGTAACCGACATAGCTCGAAGCTAAAGTGGCAGTGGGCGGGGCACATAGCTAGGAGAACCGGTGGTCGTTGGGGCGGAAAGGTTCTACAATGGCGACCGCGCTAAGTGGGTAGGCCCTCTATCAGGTGGACCGACGATCTGGTAAAGGTCGCGGGAAGCCGATGGATGCGGGCAGCGCCGAATCGATCGTCGTGGAGATCATTGGGGAGGCCTATGCCCAGCAATGGACGTCGTATGGCAGAGTGATGATGAGTACCACATTATAAATACGTTACAATCTAGACTAATACGTTATTAATTAATATAATAAATGAACAAAAATACCAGTAAATATCTTAAAGAAATAAGTGTTAGTACAATATAAAAATACAAATGAAAAACAAAAATATAAACACAGAACCTTCATAGCCCACGACTTGTTCGTCCCCTCACTTGGTATTATGAAAAGAGAACATGAAACCGTGATAGCCTAATGGTTTGTCCTACCGCCTCTCTAGCAAAGGCCGTGGGTTTGAATCCTGACTCGCATCTCTGAGTTTCTCGTAATTGACATGCGAAATTTTATTTGAAATTTACCATAAGCTCGACGAATCATGTTTCTAATTCAACTACCACTAACTAGGTAGTTGTGGTAGCTATGAAATTGTGCACTTATTACTACCGTGAGCAAATTAACATTACTTATGTAGTTATATTTATATCTATACAAAACAGTAAGTACACAACTTTACTCTGCAATCGTTATCAAACGATAGGAACAAAATTATTTATCATAACTGAATTTAATAAATAGTATTTTTGTGCTTATTTTCGTTACGTCGTGCGTTAGTCATGCCGAATAGTTTGCCGGAATATTCGGTTATTTTTAAACTCTTTACAAGTCCTATGGCTATGGCTGAGATGGTATAGGCCATAGTTTCCTAAATTGGTCCATAACGTCCAATGGGCGCTAAAGATTCAAAGGATTGGGGCCTCGGAAACAATTGGGGGAGTTAATGCTGCCCAAGAGGTGCTACCGCATTTGAAAAAAACACCTGAATTATCTATACAAACTACACTACTATAATTATTTTCCTTTCGATTTTTTGTGTTTTTTTTAATATTTATATGAGTATGTGTAAAATCATAATAATCCTTGGCTGTGGGACATGTAAAGAGCCCTAAATATTGGTTTGTTTTAAAATAAATAATACATAGCTGGTGCCCGCGACTTCGTCTGCGGGGAATAAGTAACTTCGATTAGCCTACTGTATAATTAAAATGATATACAGGTTAGGTAAAAAAGACAATAAAAGCTTAACTTCTAGAAAGTAAACCTAGGATTTTTATAATTTAAAAATCCTAGTATTACTTTTTATGAATAAAATTGGGTCCGACGGTCAGGCAGGAAAGACCGTGGTGACCCAGAGCATTTACGTCTTTGCCGCAAGGACACCGGTGAGGGGAGCAACTAGGACACCGAGGCGGAGGCCTGCGAATGCGAATGGTCTCGGCGCTCAGGAAGGTACCGGTACTGGCAGAGAGGAAAGCGTGCAGTTGGCCTACTGTATTATACTAATTTTCGTTTTAAAAAGTTTTTAGTCCCTTATTTCTTCATCTTTAAGATTTATTTTTGTGACAAAAAGTAGCTTTGTTTTTCTCCTAAGTTCCATCTATCTCTACACCAAAATTCATCAAAATTGGTTCAGCGGTTTAGGCGTAAAAAAGTAAGAGATAGACTTACTTTCGCATATGAAATATTAGTTTGGATAAGCGTATACGATATTTAAATCCGAAATAATAGTTTAGTTTCCAAGACGTTATACACGTATAACAAATTAAAATAATAAGCTTCGTAAACGCACAATTCTTAACCGTAAGAGACTCGGTTGAACATTTCAATACAATTGATTGTAAGTTATAATGTATAACGTATAGTCAACAGCAAATCGTTCACTTTGTTCGAATATCGCCTCTAGGGCAACAAAACAAGATCCGTCAATGTGTAGCTTTATGTACTGCCGTCTATACATATAAAATTATACTATAGTACGGAAAACATTTGTAGCAGCGCTCATTTTCCAAGCAAGGTGGGTTGTGTCTAGTGATATATTTGCAGACCACGGTAAACATTACTATTAACTATAAATGTTAATAATGTTTGAAAACAACAATAAAACTGTTTGAACGTTAAATTATAGCAAACAAAATTTGTAGTAGAACTCCATGTGGAAGAGTTCGTCCAGGAAAACACGACTACCTTACATACATATTTCTGCCGCCAAGCTACTGCTTATATTCATATTACTATATCATATATATCATATTACTATATGAGAATTCCTGTGTTTCAATTTTGAAGAGTGAGGATGGTGGTGAAATTAAGGTAACTTACATGGAATTTGTAAACTAACTTTGTAAACTAAAACCTTATGTCTCAGGGTGACGGGCGCAGTGGCAGCGCCCTTCAGATCGTTGTGATTTCAAGCTTTGAGTGAAACTGCAACTGTTTTAAACAAGCGTGTCGCTTATCACCAGGCACACGACTTGTTCGTCCTGTCGCTTGTTTTAAGACGTATTTTATATATATCTCGAAAACTGTATTTTAATTGAAATTGGAAGAGTATGCTTTTCTTTTTCAGAAAAAGCACCGTCATCATTACATTACTGATGTTTTCCCAGAACGATTATTGATTACCCACTTTTAAGGTAGGTAGGTACCTACTAGGGGACTCGCTCATTTTACTTTCATAGAATAAAATATGCCCTTCCCCTACTGACCTATTTCTTTTTATTAAGAGTTTTGGCTTGGATACGAGTCCTTCGAGCCATGTCTTCATTTAATTATGAGACCCTCATTAAATATTTTCCATTGTGATTCTACGACATTATGTTTTCACTTTCTTTTAAATAACTAAAGTTCTCTTTTTTGGGCTTTCTAAATAGTCTTATAAGCGGCGGGAGTCAATGTTTTTGTTTTCACTTATGTCGCATTTGTAATTATTGTAATTTTCAGGATAAACCCTTTTGTAATTTGGTTTAAAATAAGGAACATAGTCCTAACATTCTTCATCACTGTTTCTTTATTCGTATTTTCTTCATAATATACTTAAAATAAAATTTATCTTTGTAAAAACTGTACTTGTAACTTCAAAAGTCCGCCATTTTTTCTTTTGCGATATGATCCTACTGGCCTATAGTACCTTATAGTGAGGACCTGTAATGTTACCTCGTGTAAAAATTTTAGAATTGGCAATAAAAATAAATAGATACTCCGAAACGGCGTTTTAATCTGTTTCTGGGTTATCAATATCATTTTCTAATTGATTCTAACTTAAAAACATGAAAACACGTATTATCCTGCAAAAACTTTGCTTTTGTGATCAAGACAACAAAAAGTTGAAATTTGCGTACCTTTAAGTAAACGTATAAATTTCCGGGTTTATTTAAAAACATAAAGCGAACATTAATTTCAAATCAATAGTATATTTCATTGTGACAAAGAACCTAGAAACGTATAGATTTGCGAGATTATATAAATACCACTATGTAACAATGTTTTTTTTATAATACCAAGTGAACGGACGAACAATCCGCACGACTTAGACGCATAGTGGTTGCAGTACCACTCAGAACTTTAAATCACAGATCTGAGGGGGCCCTGCCACTGCGCCCGTCACCCGGAGACGTGAGTTGACAAGTATGTAATGAAATGAACTGAAATGTGTCTGTAATTTCACCAGCGCCCTTTGCTATGTTCCGGTTTTGAACGGTTAAGGGTCCTAGTGAAATTACAGACACTTCGGACTTATCAACTTATGTCTCAGGATGAACGGGCGCAGTGGTAGTGCCCCTCAGATCTTTGTAATTTAAGGCTCTGAGTGGTATTCTAACTGTTATGGACAGGCGTGTAGCTTACTATCAGGCGCACGACTTGTTCGTACCGTCACTTGATGTTATAAAATAAAACTCTTCAAAACCGAAACGCAGTAATGCTCATATTACTGTTTGGGGCCAGAAATAGGTAAGGTGGCAGTACTTCCCTGGACAAACAGGAGCTCTACTGCTACATAGGCAGCTTTGTAAATGCCACTGTAACAGCCATAAAAACAAAGTTTCAGGGTTTTAATTATTTTCTACGTAAGTAGGTACCCCACAGTTACAATTTTTGTTTGTACCTAATATCAAGTGTCGGGACGAACAATTCAACAGAAACCAATACTGTCAAACTACAAACAGAACCTGACTGATTACATATTGTAATTATAAGTAATTAATTATCATACATTTTTAGCACCTTAGCATTCAAAACAAACTCCGTAAGGTTTTACTACCAGACCAGTCCTCCACTATTTATGACCCTTCTCCGTTGCCTGTAATTAACCATTGTTTAGTATTTTCCTCGAATCCCTTGTTTTTATATCAATCAATCATCCGACGCTGAAGGTTTGTACCGTTTGGTAACTTACTACTTGGGACTTAAAATATTTTTCACATGTTCTAAAAGTACGTCAATATAGCCTAACGTAACGGGAGTAAAGTGCATCATTTAATCCCTTGGGGGGTAAAAAGTAAGTAGATTTTTAATTTACTTCGTGTGGCTTAAATAAACTCAAACAAACAGTATGTGCTGTAGTTTGTGCTAAAAGGTGAAACTTCAATAACTGAAACAATATAATTACAACTAAAGCAACACTTAACAATAATCACGAAAACAAAAAAAAGATTATTATAAATTAACATTATAGTAATTTATTAAAGTAAATAAACCAACGGTTTCACACAAATCGCCGCGCTGCGGAAATGCAATGGAAAAAGTGCTTGCGAGTGGACCATTTTCATTACGAAAATTAATATTTTCGCAATGAAAATGGTCCACACGTACGAAACCGTTGTAAGACTACGCTCGGTTTTAGTTTCGTGCCTTTTCCACATAGACGGTGGCGCCATGTTATTTTCCCGCGTTAGTGCATTTGTATGAACCATTTTAGTGAAGTTACGTAACACTTAAATCGTTTGAAAGACGCTATTATTTGCCAACTAATCGTGGCGTTTCGTTGCGTTTGTTGTATCTGTGTCTGAGTGGTTAAAAAAAATACCGCGAAAACTTCAGAATTTTGCTTCGTGATTTTGTTCTAGAGCGGAAACGATTGAAATATTTTTTTATCTCGCTTTCGAAGTGAAAAGTAAAGTTTTCACCTCAAGACCAAAAGTCAATATAAACCCTCGGAGTAATAGACATCCTCGCTAAAGTTCAGGTATCTAAACATCTCGGGTATATTGGCCCATTTTAGTACCTGGATAAAAAATATACTGTTAGAAATCTAAACCAAAAATCATAAAAATGACTAGAAATCAAGAATAATTTTAATGAAATAAAAATCGGTTACAAAATCTAATATCCATATTTGAAAAGCACGGGGCGCTATACAAATCAACGATAGGTAAATACGCGTCGAAAGTACACCAGCAAAAAGAAAAAAGAACCCGTTAGCTTGGTTTGCAATGCCTTATATAGTATTCGTCGCTGACAGTTTTGGCAGCTATGACGGTCGGTTGGCAGCTCCGGGCAGAGACGTTCCTAACAATACTATTAACAAGATTGATCTGTTGTAAAACACGAAAATTGTTTGGAACTTTCAATTATAATAATGATGTTTAAAATTTCTTAATTTAAATGTTTTAATCGCACCCTCGGTGTAATAAGGCCGCATCTGCAAAATGACAACTTTTCAGGGTAGAGGTTAAAAGATTTTACGAATGAAATTAGTGGATGACGTTTTAATGTTTGAAAAAGAGAGATAGATAACTCTCCCCAAAATTTCATATTTACATAATGTATTGTTTAAATGATTTTTATGTAATAAAAACACCTTTGATGTATGAACACATGTAGTACGAATTTTACTGTACCAAAGCATTCATTCAAGTTCTTTTCATTTAATTCTTTTTATGGTACCAAACGAAGGGATGAACGCACACGCAACGCTTATCCGTAACAGTTGTGGTGCCGCTCTGAACTTTTAATCGCAAAGATCTTAGATCACTGGATCTTAGATCTCCGGTACCTATCTGGAAAATAGGGAGGGTGCTGTATGTGCACCCGGGGCGGCTCAACTAAGGCACTTCAGAGAACCTGATGAAGTCCGTGCAAACGGGTTGATGTGGGGTCAGGACCTGACTGAGTTGGTCCCTGTGCGGGTTTGCTCGCACAGGTTATAACCAAGAGGTTTTAATAGGGAGGATCACTATAAACAAAACTTATGTATAAATGATATGGGGGCTGTCCCTTCACCCTGGGACATAAGTTGACAAGTCCCATGTATCTGGAATTTCACCAGCACCCTTACCCTTCGAAACCGGAACGCAATAATACTCATCACTGCATAATGAGTATCACGGCGGTCCGATTCTGAAGGGTAAGTACCAGCAGGTGCAATTACAGCACATGGGATTTAGGTAGATAAACACTTTATTCACTAGTATGACACAAATACAGATTGAATACAACAGGAAAAATATAACATTTTTTTGTCATAGCAGTGAAATACCGTTGACTCAACATATGCCTAAGTTCCTTAGGTGCTGGTTTTCAGTCAGAACCAACAAGAGCCACTAAATCTAGAAGTTATTTGTAATTAAAGATCTAATAAACGACTTGGAGGGAAAATCTTCATTAAATAAATGTAATAAAGTGTGAATAGTGCATCTAAAGTAATCTAATCTAAACGTCTGTGCATGTGCGGATTTTAATATACTTAAAAGTGTAAGTGAAAATAATAATTGTGAATGTTTTGGTGTAATAAATCAAAGTATAAATGTATATTTAGAAAGGCTACGAAGAAGAGTACATGGTGATATGAAAACTAATATTAATATTAAAATTAAGATCGATTTTTGTAACGAGAGTAGGTGTTTATTTATTTATTTATTTATTCATTATATTGCATATGTACATTCAAAAATTCTTATTTCTAGAGTAGGTATGTACATAACCCTGTTAGGGTGTTGCAAGTCTTAAGTCCTAAGTTACATAAGATTACAATACAACAACAAATAATTTTGGGGAAATCAAATTAAAATTTATAACATTTGTGACCGTGAGTAGTTCTAAATATAAATTTTATTTTTCGTTTAAAAATTCTTCTATTGAATAATACGATTTTTTGGTCAGATATTCTTTTAATTTATTTTTAAATGTGTTAATGTTAAGTTCTCGTGTTACCGGTAAAGTGCTTTGGATTTGTGTTTGGATGACTTATGTCTCAGGGTGACGGCCGCAGTGGCAGTTTCCCTAAGGACTTTGCGATTTACAGCACTCGGCGGGACTGCAACTGTTATGGACAGGCTTGTCGCTTATCACCAGGCGCACGGCTTGTTCGTTCCGTCAGTTGGTATCATTTAAAAGTGATAACAACATGTATGTATGTTTCGAATTCTTAGGTTTTCGCGATTGTTACACATAGGAAATGAAACTATTTTTCCGGATTTAAATCGCGTATATTTGTTTTTTGAAACAAAATGTTTCGGTTTTCTCAAATATGCCTTTTAAATTTTTCGCCTTGCTCTCTACTAGTATTACATAGAAAGGATATGTTGCATTTTCCAACGTGTTTCAATTTAAAATTAAGAAAACAATGAATCTACAGAAATGTGAGGTGAAATTTAAAACTTTTCAAGCCAAGTACAAACAGCGCCGCGCACGACTGAGTAGACTACGTTGTACGTGTTCCACACTTTACCGAGTACCCGCCTACTATGGCCACATCTACAGATACTATATAGTATCCCTCTGCTATTAGACAGTTACCTACCTTCTCCATACTCGTAGATTTCATTTTCCGTTTACCAGAAATAGTCCAGGTGGCGTGTTCTTATTTGCAAGCACTTACTCGATATTAGAAATGCAGGAATTTCTAACTTAATATATTAAATTTCCCTTGCCAGTGAGAGCTCACATTTTGTATTTGAGTATTTCTCCTGTGTTCAGTGGACTATGTCTTAAAAGAGTATACCCTTGCCCAGCTTTGCTACGTGAAATGGAATAGTATAAAATAATTCTTAGAAGGTATGGTGGAGTTTATCAGTACCCACATCTTTTTGTGCGTACTATAAATATATCCCACAGATTTAAATTCAGTTCACGCCGCAATCGTAAATATCTTTTACAGATTTAAATACAAATATTGTTTGTATTCCTCACTAGCTTTTTTAATATAATATATAAATAAGACAACATACCTTAAAGTGATAATAATAGACCGTGACAACAACAAATTTATTTTCAGCCTAAATATGCGAGCTTTTATTATCTTCATTAAGATACTTATTTAGGATCATATTATTATATAATATAAAGTGTTGTATTGAACTGCATGGTTGTCGTTAACAACTTCATGCAGTCGAGGTTTCGGATAACGACTTCACGCATTAACTGCATGCAGACGGGACGAACAAGTCGTGCGCCTGATGGGGTAGATAGATAGATAACACGTTTATTCAGCACAAATACAAACAGAAACAAAACATTTACAATCACTTCACAGAGTATAACATAAAAGCACATAGAACATTCATTATTAATTTTATACACATTTACATAAAACACGTACTGCAAGAAAAACAAATACTGAGAAAAAACAAACAAATACTAAAAGAACTGATAAAATTTTAATGTACCTATGACTACAGTTTGTGCTGAAATGGCCCTGACTCTGCATAAATACTGTAGACCAAGAGAAGTCAAACAGTGCTGGTTTTCTGCCAGTACCATATGGTGAGCGATCGCAGCCCAGTAAGCCATGCCACCAAAGTGCATCACACGCAAATATATATTACCTAACTCTAAATACTATACATATATATATCAAGCAAAAGTTAAGATGTAAAGCAAATAATGTAAATAGTGTAAGTAATGAAGGTAAGCAATGTAAATAATAATGTAAGTTTACAAACATAATATTAAATCATAACAATGGCCACCAAATATGAATTTGTATAGGTACGGAAATTTAGGTTTACAGGTATCAAACGCATTTATTAGGGAAATATCTATGTAGCGAGACACATCTGCTCTGATAAAAGATGTTTTTTGTATTCACGCTTAAATCGTTTTTTATTATTGATGTCACGCAACGGAGGAGGAATATCATTCCAGCACTTACTGGCGCGATCCCTGAAACTGGGTAAACTACACGCCTGTCCATAACAGTTGCAGTTCCACTCAGAACTTCAAATCGCAAAGATCTGAGGAGCACTGTCACTGCGCCCGTCACTCTGAGACTTAAGTTGACAATTCCCATGTGCCTGTAATTTCCACCAGCACCCCTTACCCTTCAAAAGCGGAACACAGTAACGCTGACATTACTGCTTGGCGGCATACTTCTGCCGCTTCGGTAAGGTGACAGTACTATCCTGGACGAACTGTTTCTTCATAAGGAGCTCTACTGCTATTGAAGTTGATTACGACTTCATGCATTAAGTACAAACATTGAGTCAATCTGTTACCAGCCTAAAATTACTTGTTTTTAGGTGCTATAAATAGATCATAACGGATGTACTTAGGCTAATGTACAAATGATTTCATTTAATCGTAATACAGGCTGAATTTGAAAGTGGGACATACTTATAGAGTGCGTTATATTCCTGATTCTGAACCCAAAGATAATAAAGTAATGAACTTAAACTTTACAAAAAATATTTTTTTTATTGTTTTTATCGACTACTACTTGTGAACAACATTAGTTATCGAAATCTATGCACATCACTATTATTGCTCCGACGCAATGGCGAGCTGCGGCACGGCGGCGAAAATCAAAGCACAGGTCGGGGGTGGGGTCGCGGGCGCATAGAGACAGTGCACGCGCGACCTTGGTTTAGCGAAGATACATAAATTATTTGTACTTCCGCTCGCTCGCACAAAATAGATATTTATTTTAACGTCGAATTGATTGAGGTGGTGCGACTTTACGTAATAAGTGGTGATAGTGTGAGACGAGCTATTGAAATGTTCCCAAATCGGAGTTTTACGCGGAGGAGGTGAATAGTGTCGAAGTGTTGCATGAGAGGATTATCTCAGCATTTTATACTGTGAAACAAAATGTGTTTGTGTTGAACAATTTAAAACAAAATTTACTACGACGAGCTAGAATATGCATTGTGGAAAACGGTGGACATTTTGAACACTTGCTCCGCACCACGTAAGTGTAAATAAACAAAAATAACTAACAAATCAATCATCGTAATAATTTGATTTCACATTTTTAACTACGCCAAAATCCTCAATTCTTATTAAATGATAACTAGTTACTAAATCATAAACTTATCTTTTTTAGTATGTAAAACATTTCGACGATAATTCAGAAGTAAAATATAATTAGCATAAGCTAAAACGTAATCATTTCGATAACAACTTTTTTCATCATAACATAAATATGCGGAGGCGAGTAACTTAGTTTTTTATTTTCTAGAGAAAAGAGGTGCTTTTAGTAGGAAGGGAGATGTCAAATCATTGTCACTGTTGCTGTCACGCTCGGCGCTCGCTTGGTAGTGTAATAAACGTATTCCATTGCACTCGAAATCAAGCGTAAATGGAATACGTTTATTCCTATGTACACTCCTAAACAAATTTGTTGATTTATTTTTTGTTCTATCCCATATCCTAATTTTATTTTAGTCTATATTAAGTTGTAACATGATTTACTTTGACATGTATGAATATGTCTCACTTTCAAATATACAGCCTAAATAAGCGTTAAATATCTAATTGGTTGTAGATTATGATTTGTAATAAACATTGTGAGGGTTTTTGTAAAGTAAATATATTTATTTAGTAGACAATATGTTTAGTCTCTTGAGTTAGGTATTAAAAAAGAGTAAAAAGAAAATTGTGCTATTCCTTATTATTGTGTCATTCCTCGTTCCCGCAAATTTTAAATAAAAAACGCGTACCTAGTTAAATGACGGCCAGAAAAAGCTTTATGTCCATTTGATAAGAGAGAAAAAGACGTTGTGTTTCACTTTTTTAGCTCTCATGGAATGAACATAAAGGTTTTTATGACCGGCTTAATGGGATTCCCTGTCGATATGTGTGATGACTCCATTATGATGGCGGTACCCTATAAATAAATATAAAACACGTGCATTATAAGCTTAAGGAATACGTCACGTTGTTCATGTCATAAGCTAATGCTCTGGTTTAAGAATATAATATTCAACGCAAACTATATAACTCTACAAAAGCAGTAGAGATTAAGTTTGCGATTTATTTTACGACTTGTTTACTTATTCTTGCAGATTAGAAATCGAGAGTTAACAAGTTATTTTTAAATTAAACACTGTATATTTTAACCTTCAAGAACGTAGTTTCCAAAATTTTTTGGCTCACCGCCCTTAGGTAAGTTAAAAAATGTCAACGTACACCACACAAAAAATAATTGAAAACATGTATTTTTTTATATAACTTAACACAAAAAGTCACAAGGGAAAAAATATATTGTTAGAAATATATACCAGAAATCATAAAAATTAAATGAAATAAAAATCGGTTACAAAATCTAATGTTCAAATTTGAAAAGCACGGGACGTTATATAAATCAACGAGAGGTAAACGCGTCGAGAGCACACTAGCAAACAACAAAAAAGCCGTTAGCTTGGTTTGCAACCCGCCTTTTGCCTTATATAGTATTCGTCGCTGACAGTTGGCAGCTATGACGGTCGGTTGGCAGTTCTTGCAGAGACGTTCCTAACACGGCCTGTCCTGACGGGGCAGCGTCCTCGCAGCCTACTGAGGAGATATGCTCGGGCGTAACTGCCCATATCATCATCACCAGAATCTGAAAGTGCACAAAACCTTACAGGGGTAAAGGCTACATGACATCACGTAGACGTTAATAGCATGAGGTTGAATAGAATAGTGATCTTCCAAAAGTTCTTAAGCAAAGTTAAACTCACACAGTAAGCTAAATAAGCACAAGTTTCCACAAGGATTTACATGAATACGTAATGAATCTGTGTCTTAATCCTTATCAATCGAGCAATCTAGCATCCAAATCACTTCTAGGTCACCTCAGTGCCTGGTTAGCCAACTGAGTCTTTTCTCATCCAACGTAGATAATGCTACAGGATTTACACAGGTCTGTTCTAGGTCACCTCAGCGCCTGTTAGCTACCTGAGTATCTTCCCAGTCACCCCAACACCTTAATAAAAGATAAGACACTTAGAATTCAAACAAGCCAAAATCAAAATCAAAATGTAAGACTAAAAATTAAGAATAATTTTAATGAAATAAAAATCGGTTACAAAATCTTATGTCAAATTTGAAAAGCACGGGACGTTATACAAATCAACGAGAATTAAACGCGTCGAGAGCACACTAGCAAAAAGCAAAAAAGCCGTTAGTTTAGTTTGCAACGCCTTATATAGTATTCGTCGCTGACAGGTGGCAGCTATGACCGTCGGTTGGCAGTTCTTGCAGAGACGTTCCTAACAATATATAAATTTTTAATAGCAGTAGAGCTCCTTCTGAAAGAGTTCGTCCAGAGAAGTACTGCCACCTTATTCTACCGCCAAGCAATAATGTTAGCATTACTGTGTTCCAGTTTTGAAGGGTAAGGGTACTGGTAAAATTACAGGCACATGGAACTTGTCAACTTACGTCTCAGGCTCAGGGGCGCAGTGGCAGTGCGCCTCAGATCTTTGCGATTTAAAGAGCTGAGTAGCACTGCAACTGTTATGGACAGGCGTGTACCTTACCATCAGGCGCACGACTTGTTCGTCCCGTCACTTGATATTATAAAAAAATTGCTTCCGGCCCTTACCGCCCGCCTGGAACTCTTCAGCACCCACTGGGGATCTGGGGGTAGGGACCACTTTGGAAAACAACGCTCAGTACTGGGGGGCTGGCACGACAGGACGCAACTTGCGCGAGAGCGACATAACTCAAGATCTCTATGCGAGACTAACAGTAACTCGCGCTTTACGTCACTGTCGTGAAAGTCGCGTCCGGTCGTGCAAGTCGCGTCCTGTCGTGCTATTCCTACAAGAATACAGAGTACACACACATATACAGAGTAACGGAGCTGTGACTTCAAATTATACTACAAAGTATGAATAAATTATGTTCAAACATAAAAAGTAGATGAGTAGAGTAAGGTCGCACAGCCTCAAGAGCTTGAAACTTAAGATTTGAATTCAATTCTATGAATTGAATTCAAACGATAAGACAGTCCAAACGTAAACGATAAGACAGTCCAAAGTTGACTGTACACCGTAGACAATTAGGATAAAATAGTCTGAACAATCTGCTCAAATAGTATTCAACGGACTAAATTCCTACGTATTTATTATTTACACCCAATGTAATTTTTATAAATAGTAAACAGGAACAAAATATCTAACTTTATACATCATTTTTATATGGAGGTATTTCTTATAAGTACTACAGAGAACCTTCCTAATTTTGGTTTTCAATCAGGAAGTGAGGTGTGGCCCCCCACACCCCTCGCGTTCCGCAAACCGCACGCTGGTAATTAATATCGGAATCGAACCGATCGAGAAGATGAACCTGGTTCCTATTATATCTTTCTAATTTGTGAATTATCAACTATTGTTCCGATTAGAAATGTCCAAAGTTTCCGATCGGCCAGTTGTGAATCGCAATTATGCGCCTCGACTCGGAAAAGACGCAGTTTCCGATCGGGGAAGGCAATCAAAATCAAGCTGCAGGCGGAGAAAATATAATACAGGTCCGACGTCGACAAGCGCCCGTTGGTGACTGATGGGGCAGCAGGTGGCGCGATGTGTCGTTGAACTGCTGATCAATTTTTTTAATTATGGGATAAATATGAATTTAATAGCCTATTAGTTATTAAATTATTATAACATCTATGCTCGTGTTGAAATATTGCCTTAGGAACCATAAAACCTTGAGGGTTGTATTTTTGCACTGTGGTAACCCTATGCCACCACAACAGCTATCGACTCAATGGCCAGCACTTAAACCTACTTTTGTTATGGCAACCTCTCCATCAACTGAGCTACAGACTACGAATTCTCTATGCGTTTGTTATAGATCTTTGTTTTTGTTTTTTGGTTTTAACGACTTTTTTACCATAGCGCCACCTGCGAGAAACCTATTAAAGTTTTTATTTCTTAACTCAACCAGGTAACTTTACAGCTACCAGAGGTTAACAATTGGATTCCAATAACCTTGCAGTTACGGCTATAAACGCAAGATAAATCAAGATCACCAATATGTGATATCTATGGTACCTGTTATTCTTTTTATAACACGAGTACATAACTACATAGACATTTGAAATGCGATACTTTATTCAGTAAATAATTTTAAAGTAGAAAATGTCATTTCATTACCTCTGCCGTCCGCTAAGAGACAAAATAATTTTTTGAGGTATCATAAAATCCATAACCCCGTTTTCAGAATATTGAAATTGTTTGATATTTCAACTATGCATCGTTAGGGTAAGTTCCGATAAGTCGAACACGTTAACTAATTTTAACTGTCTTAAGAGAATTTTGTGCTGTATTTTTTGCTGTTTAAAACGGTTATTTGACCATTTGTCACTTAGCCGTGTTGTAGTGGACAGCAGACCTGGCACCCACCGAATCCGAATCCGAGAAATGACGATCCGAAATGTCACAGGGGTCATTTTATCTGATTTTATCTCTAGGTGTACAAGCAATATTCGTATTTCCTCGGATTCCAATTGAACTTAGTGCACAAGCGACATCCGAAGTCCGTCCAAGTTATCTGGATTTTTGTAAGTTTTGGATTCGGAATGAATACGAATCGGACGCTTATACTTTGCATAATTAGATATGAGTATGCTGTAAAAAGATAATTTAGGCCATATCGATCACACCCTGAGGGTGGGGAACTTGACATGTCTTCAGAAAGTTTTAAGCCTTCTCCGAATGCGGAACATAGCGTTTTGCACTGGTAGAGTTTCCAAGCGCAACGATGTCTCTGCAGTTTTATCAGCAATAATATTTCGTTTCAATTTTTTAGCTCCTCACGCTGCTTTTGAGATTTTTTTTATAATAAATCTTTTGGATCAGGAGGAAATATTTTTGAAACGAACAAAGAAAGAGCATGGGAAAATCGAATTTACAGTTATATAGTACTTATAGATGTTCGATACTAACACGGCAATACGATACTTTAAATGTTGTAGATAGAACTTAGCTGTATGAGATATAATAATATCTTTTATTATTTTTAAAAATTGGTAGTACTCTTTTGCATTCAAATATTTCTAAAAAGTTTATTAAAAAACCCCAAACTGCCAATTGCAATTTATCAAAATGTTCATAATGTGTACCTACAGAGGAACTGGAAGATAAGATCTCGGCACTATAAAATACTTAATTGCCGTGTGTGGTAGCCTAACGGTTTGACCTCCTCCCAAGCAGAGGCCGAATCCAGACTTGCACCTCTGAGTTTTTTTGAATTTATGTGCGAAATTTGAATTTAAAATTCACATTTTTTTTAATTTAAACCCTCGCCTGAGAGTATACTCGTACCCAGTGTGACGAGTGTGAATGAGTTAGTGATGATGATCACTTTAAAATAAAAGCTATGATTAATATTTTTGGACAAATTTGCAGGATGGGCAGTTATTTCATTAAATTAAAGTATGTACTACCAGGACGGCTGTGTAAACTTGTCTAGTTTGCAGGAAGTTCCCTTTTCTTCTGATGGTTATCATATTAAAGCGATTATGAAGAAATTCAGGAGGCGGACAGCGAGAAACAATGTCAATTAATAACTGCTATCGCCAACGGGCTTGCCAAATCTGGCGATTATGAGAAATACTCCTTCGTAACTTTGGTGTAGATATTACGGCTAAAAACCAGTCAAGAGCGCGTCCGTCACGCCCTTCCGTAGCTGGTTTAACAATATTACGTTTCAACTTTATTTTGTACCCAATAAAAGCTATTTTAACTCGTCAATATATTATAAACATAAAACAATATTTCAGAAAATGTCACGGACTATCTTTACTAATGTCCGTTTTTGCACGTTACCCTGAAACTACAATTTGGGCCTATTTAAGGCCAGAGTGAATAGACATTTTTTAGGCAAACGCGTACCATCGTCGTTAATATCGGGTGACATTATGGCCGAAAGTGCATTAATTTTTAATATATGGTCAGGGTAAATAAATAAGGCGGTAGAGCAAAGCGATGGTGAGAAGCGCCATCTACATTCGGAAAGACTAATCTAGTCACTCGAGGATGGGTGGTCGTCACGATATCGCGTAGGACGCTTGCGAGTATGCTTCGGGTGCACTAGATGGGGTTGATACGCTATAAATCATAGATTTAGTATATAGGTACCCATAGATTGGCAATGCAAGTGAAAGAGCGTTAGTATACACGTATGTTAGAGCGAGATGGGTAGACGAGACCACTTCATGATACGCTATGAGCCTGCATGAACCTAGGGTCAACTGACAACGAAACAAATTTCGTTTATTTTTGAAAAATAATTGGTTTTAAAATGTGAAATAGTATTAAGCGAACGTTTATTAGTCACGGTAACGTGTTCAGTACCCGGATGTAACTCATCTAAAAAGGAAAACTCGCAGAATTGTACATTTCACATGTAAGTACTATTTAAATTTTTAGCTGTCCAAAAGCACTACCACAAAAGTTTTTTACATAAATATATCCGTAAAATTATACCATTCAAGTGCATTAATAACCCAAATGTATACGAATTCAATTAAAAAATATATCAAATACGTGAATTTCTGAAATTCTTAACCCCACTTTCATAGAGATTGATGCAATCGATAATATGTTATCGAGATGTCATTAACTGAAAAAAAGAAATGCAAAGGCGAGGCTTGCATACAGCCGAAATCATCTTCATACTTAATATTATTGAATCAGAAATTTCTGGTTTTGGTACTATATATTTAATTAATATTGCATTAGTGCATTATTTTTTGTCTACATTAAAACGAAAATTTCTTTTAATAGCGTAGTTGAGGCACTCATTTTTTATGTTAATTATTGTTGTTGATTCAGATTTCCTCAAAACATTGAAGTACGACAGAAATGGCTTATAATGCTAAAGAGAGAAGACTGGGTTCCCAAAAAGTTTAAAAAAATATGCAGCAAACACTTTCAGGAAACATTCTTTTTCTTTAGAGGCAAGCACAGATCACTTGTGTGTCCATCTGTCCGTCTGTCACAGCCAATTTACTCCAAACTTACTGGTCTGATTATTTTGAAATTTGGTACACATAATGTGTTTGTGTGACCAAAACGTGTAACTGATCATGGGTTTTATCACCGTTTTGTAGAGCCATAGTGTTATCTTGGGTGAAAGTCCCCATTGTTTACCTACCATCCTATGACACTGCCAGAAGGTGATAGTAGCTTTCTTAATTTTGTATTGAATCATAAATTAATTAGTTAATTAACATCTAGGCGTTTTGCGATAAGACATTTTGCTGAATACGACGAAGTGAAATGCCGGTGTAATATGTTAATCGATATTAAAGTTAAATCAGTGGATGGCGCAACACTACTTATCTTGCACATATGCACATTATACGCACACAGATGTATTTTTGTTTTGGTCTCGTCTCCAATACTTCAGGGCCAATCTATGGATATACTAAATCTATGCTATAAATATAAAAAAGACCGTCATATTAAGTTTTCTGAATATCACGATGTTTTACTCCCATGATATTCAATTATTTTTTTGTAAAATCACTACCCTAGTTGTTATAATTAAAAAGAACGATCGAACACTCAGATAAGTCTGACGCTCCCCCAGCTGAGCTACGAAACGAAGCAGCAGAACTGACGAATTTTACTGTGCTTGTTGCAGATCTTTGTTTTTGGCGAGATTTCTATGTTTTACTTGCAAACTTACTTATATTCAATTATTTTTGTGAATTACTCTACTTACAAGACACAAGACCGTTATAATTTTTATAAAAATTATCTATTATGACGAAATTTTATGTGCCTTTTAAATTTTTATTGAATCGATATTCAAATATGTTTTATGTGAAATTACTCCATTAGTTTGTTATAGTTATTAATACAAAGATTGAACAATAAGAAAAAATCTTCCGATCCGGCCGGATTCGAACCGACGTCTCCTAGCATACCGTGCTAGACGCTATACCAACTTAGCAAGCGTCTGAACTTGTGGGGCAACTAGGAAGGCAATTTGTCCCAGACATCCCTAAAATAGTTCTTAGAGTGCGACGTCGTGAACTATTCGCTGTGCGTTTTGCGCGCTTATTACAGTATCGCATACGAACTCGCCGCTGCCCCGTGCTCCTCACAATGCTCAACAAACTCTTGGCATCAGCACCGGAGTGTGATTTGCTTGCGTGGCGATGGGCTGCTGTACGTTGTGAATGCTTGAGATTCTGTGCAATGATGGGTGCTAGGGAATCGAGTGTAAAATTATATATTTGTCATTTGTATGTTAATTTTATTTTGTTTTATGTTTTATTTCCTTTTCATTTTTATTTTTATATCTTATTGTTATTATTTTTATAATTATTACAGTTTTCACGGTGCATTAGGTTTAGGTAGGTTTTTAACTGTAATGCCGTATATATTTATTTCCATAGCGTAGCGTAATATATTTACGATAAATAAATAAATAGATGGCGCTACGGCTAAAAAGTCGTTGAAAAACCAAATACAAAGACACAACTCGTGTGTTTGTTGAAACACAGAAAAAATCTCGTGATTCGTGAGGTTCACTGGTTCGTTCCGTTGCTTAGTTGGTATAGCATCTGACACGGTATGCTAGGAGACGTCGTTTCGAATCCGGCCGGATCAGAGGAATTTTTCTGAGTATTCGATCTTTGTATTAATAATTATATATGTGCATTTATTTATGTACATTATGTTTAGTAATTCAGCAACTATGTTAACAGCAAATTTCTATACACTAGAGCGTATATAAAAAAAATACCGTTTCCGAATTTAAATTTTCTATTAAAATAAAAAATATATATTTGAGACTCGAGAGGTACATGAATTATACATGGTCGTGGTTCTAAGGCCCTAAAATGATTTATTTCCACTTCTGGAGTTCCGTACTGCCCTAAGAAGTATGTCTAGCCGTGGATGGTGGGTGGCCTCTATTCACACACAGGAACGTCTCAGCAAGAAACAGGCGGGAAGGTACAGTTGGTAACGTGCTTATGCACTAGCGCACACAGCGAAGCAAGCTGGAAAGTGTCACCATGTAATAACGTTATGGTATGGTGTGACGGGCGTGTACGCAACTCGCCGTCTAGAGCGGTTACACACGCGCGACTTTAAGCAGCCAAATGCCATCCAAACGCGATGCAAACGCGATACAAACGCAATGCAAACGCGATACACGTTTTAAATTAATTATGTAATTATTTATTTCATGTGTTAATTAGTTTCACTTTTAAATTTACGATTAACAAAACAATGTGTATAAACCTATACAGATTTTGCGTACGTAATGATTCAACATAAGACTGTAACGATGCAAGCGTGCGTTTGCATCGATGCAATGGCGCGTATGTATCGGTGCACACGTTTCACAAACGTGTCGATGTAATCGCACGTTTGTATCGATGCAGTCACGCGTTTGCATCGATGCACACGTTTCACAAACGCGCGTTAGCATCGCTGCTAAAAGCCGCCGTGTGTAACCTAAGAGTCTACTTTGCGTGTGGATCTGTAATAATATTAAACATCTTCAATTTAATTATAGCAGGGGTGTACGAAAGGCAGCTCCTCGCATGACATACCATTCCTGTACGTCTAACGTCTGTTTAATATATTATTCGGAAGTATAATTATTTTTCATAGAATTTTGATTTGAACAAGGCTTGAATATTTGCTAAGTATACTTAATTTTGTCCGTATATTTTGTTTAATTTTCAGTAACTCTTTTTAACGCAGCGCATTTAGTATTAAAATTGTCCTTAGTTTGTTAGAACTTCATTTGTTTTTCGAAACTTTTATTATTTTCACATCTATATTATTTAAGACTCGTTAATTCGACATATTTGTTTTTATTATAAACACAGCAAACGCAAATTGTTATCTTGTTTTATTATTAACAATTATCACTACGAATAACAAATACGCACTAATATTTTAATTCTCGTTGTTGCAGTAAATGGATTTCTTATCTTATATTGTTATCGATCGCTATTTACAAACGTAATTCTTTTTGTATTCATTTAAGTGTAAACAAACAACACACTAGTAGAGAGCAGACGTTTCGGAGTTATAAATTTTAATTCTAGAAAAAGTAAGAAATATCTAAGTAGCTACATTTTAACGTCTTATCGTCAGTACTCTATGTAAGTGTAAGTAACGGCTCTTTACAGTTAGGTTGAAAAGTGAAAATGTAATTATTGAAATATTCTAGAATATTATCATGAAGTATTGTTTAATATTCCAGTGTATTATTATTATTTAATATTCACAATAACACACTCGTATACTTAAATAATAAAAATTGTCACCGAAATTTGGTAGAGAAAACTATGTATAGTCGAGTATAGTCACATTATATACTCTAGACATTGATCTACGGTCAATGGCTCTCGAGTATATAATGTGACTATACTCGAGCGTATAGCTTAAAAACGTAGTAAACAAAAGATAATGATTTACACAGATGCTATAATAAAAAACATACTTAATTTTGTGGCATTATATTTCCTGTACTTCCTGAAGTTCTTCGACTGTATATGTAATCCAGTTGTTTTTAAGGGACCTCTTATTTTCGAATGTATTTTGGCACGACCAATACCTACTGTACTTCAAATTATTTTGAGTGGCAAGGCGATGGGCAATATAAGTTGGAAAGAGGAAATTGTGGCTCAAGAATATCAAAGAGATCAGAAGGAAGGGACAGTTATTTTCTTCGGCAACTGACCGAAAGAAGTGAAGAGGCACTGCTACTGTAATAAATCCGTGCAAAAAATACCGTTGTGCCACAGAGACAGTATGTTCTAGTAGCAGTAGAGCTCGAACTCGAGTTCGTCCAGAGAGCTCTACTGGTACTATAGGTAGGTAGTAGGTAGTAGGTACTGCTACTTACCTATTTATGCCACCAATCAGGTTACCTATTTATGCCACCAATCAGGTTACCTAT
>NW_020653337.1:17703175-17753053 GCF_003589595.1 Hyposmocoma kahamanoa
TGCCACCAATCAGGTTACCTATTTATGCCACCAATCAGGTTACCTATCCGTAGTCCGAAATGACATTTTCCAGAAATAACGTCTGCTCGAATTTTGATAACCTCGAAAGTAATTTTGAGAGGAAAATGTTTTTTCTTGTAAACCTAACTTAACCTAACCTAACCGAACCTAATCGTGTCTTTGCGATAAACATCCAACATATCCTGAAAGAACAACGGTTTCGTTATAATTCGGTTTTCGGTGTAATGAAAATTGGAACAAACGTTATTTCGGAAAAAAATAATCGAGTTTGTGATAGGTTACCCACCAATCAGTGACGTGAGCATTACCGCGTTCCTGTTTTGAGGGGTAAGGGTGCTGGTAAAATTACAGGCACATGGGACTTGCCAGATCTTTGCGATTTACACCTGTGAGTGGCACTGCAACTGCTATGGACAGGCGTGTCGCTTACCACCAGGCGCCAACTTATTCATTCCGTCACTTGGTATCATAACAAAAAGAAAGGGAATCCATTTACAAACAACTGCATGCATTTCTAATCATATATCTTTCTCAAGAGATCGATTAGGCTCGATAACTACAAAAATAAAAGTATCGATTGATCCTCTAATATGCAATCACAGCATAAAATATACGAAGAACTTTGGACATCATCCTTCATGAAGGAGCAGTTTTAGGTCATCTGTCGACGTTTCCGAGGCCGATTAGCGGACACCCAAGTTACGCCACACGTCGCAGTCCATACGTGTAAATAAATACATTGTTATATTATATTGTATGTATGTTAGACTTTAAGGGGATATATTATACGGGTCGTGTTGCCTGAAATAAATAAATAAAATTTAACCTTTGTTACCTATAGTTACCTATATTACCTAGCATAGAAACTGTATGTCCATACATCCAACCAACTGCTAGGAAAGCTTGTCTGCGAAGACCGAGTTAGCAAACAAAATGGTTACCGACACAATGGGCAAAGACAACTTACGTCTTCAGTTCCTAGTTGTAGTAGTAGTAAGTAAATGAATAAAGTTGCATCAAATCTAGCAGAGACCAGTTAACTTATCATGAAATAACATCGGGCGCAAACACTCGCGGTAGAGCAAGTTCTCACCAAACTGGGTGCTACAGGAAGAGAGCGAAGTTTCTCTCTAAATCATTGTTAGTTGACGACAGCATCTGAGGCGATGCCAGTGGTGCCTCCACTGCCTCCAATAGTGGCTCGCAAACTGTAGACTGTGAAAAATCTTTTACTCTTATGTTAGCGACCGAATGTCTCACATTAGTACCTAATGAATGGATGAAATTAAGCAATTAACAACAACGAAAATAACACAGTTAATGCTAAAACTTGGAGGACTCACAGAATATAAATTATGTTGTTGTTGTTTATCCAGCATAATATAACAATGTTGTCAGTAACATAGCTGGAATATTTTTAAAATATCAAGTGACGGAACGGACAAGTCATACGCCTGATGATAAGCTACACGCCTGTCCTTAGCAGTTGCAGTGTCACTCAGAGCTTTAAATCGCAAAGAGATGAGGGGCACTGCCACTGCGCTCGTCACCCTGAGACGTATACAGGTCTCATATGCCTGTAATTTCACCAGCACCCTTATCATTCAAAACCGGAACGCAACAATGCTCACATTACTGCGTGACGACAGACGTAGGTAAGGTAGCAGTACTTCCCTGGACAAACTCTTTCACAAGGAGCTCTACTGCTATTAAATAAGATATTGCAATTGTATTAAACCATATGGTTTACATATATTTGAAGTAATATTCGGGTAGGTTAGTTAAACAGGTGACTGTTCCTTATCTCCTCCTCTCCTCTCTATCTTCTTATCGAATATAATATTTACTATTTTTTTTTTATAATATCAAGTGACGGGACGATTAAGTCGAGCGCCTGATTGTAAGCTACACGCCTGTTCATAACAGTTGCAATGCCATTCAGAGCTTCTAATCACAAAGATCTGAGGGGCACTGCCACTGCGCCCGTCAACCTGAGACATAAGTTGACAAGTCCCATGTGCCTGTAATTTCACCAGCACCCTTACCCTTCAAAACCGGAACACAGTAATGCTAACATTACTGCTTGGCCATAGAAATAGATTAGGTGGCAGTACTTCCCTGGACGAACTCTTTCACGAGGAGCTCTACTGCTTACAAAAAGGAAATACAATAGATATTTCGTTTTATTTTTATTTTTTAACATTAGATACAGGTACGTCAACGTATACTTACAGATTGCAACACCCTGACAGGGTGCAGTGTTTGTACGAGATACTTTTCTTTGTGCTATCCATCATGCAATTATACCTATTCACAAATTACAACTTGTAGCCATTGTTGTACCTCGATCATGATTTGACAAATACACCTCTACGGTAAAGATATAGATCACAGTATTAAGATTACGTTGGTAAGATTTAACGATAATATGTTTGAAATAATAAATGGAAGTAAAGGCGTTTATCAAGCTGTTGCCGGGTGGCCGGTAGTTTTAATTAAATTTTTAATTTATTGTGGAAGCGCTTGTGCAGCTTGCCTCGATTTCCCGCGCGCAATATGCGCCACATCTTTATCTAATGTTCCACTTGATTTCGTATTTATGCGTCCACACCGCCCTTTGTATGCTTTTATAAACAACAACACCGCAGCGTAATCTCTTTAGGTATTCAGTAATTAAAACGTTGCTCCCTTAAGTGTATCGTTCTCCTTTTTTTATTTATTCCCCAATTACGTACCGTAAAATACCAAGTGTTAGAAATTGTAACCAACAATTTCAAATGTGATGGTACCGCTGAAAAACTGTGAACAAATATTATTCTTACAAACTCACGTACGTGCCCTGCAAGTGTGAAGAAAGTTTGATTTAAGCACAAAGTTCTGTCTGTGACAAAAGTAAAGAAAAATCCTAGCTGAGCGGGTTTCAGCACGTTAAATAATATTTATTTTTGTAAACAATGTAATCGTCTACATGTAGATAAAATTACAATGTGCTATTTTGTACATTGGGTCATCATCATCATCAACCCATTTATTTAAACGTCCCACTGCAGGCCACAGGCTTCCTCTCAGGTGAGGGTTTAGGCATAGTCCGCCACGCTGACTCAGGATAGTGAACCTTTTTCGACGTGCAGGTCTCATCACGGTGTTTTCCTTCCCCCGAAAACCTCATGGTAAATTTCAAATTAAATTTCGCACATTCCGAGAAACGCAGCGTTGCGGGCCTGGATTTGAACCCACATTGGGTGTTAAGTATGAATTGAGTAGGCAGTTATGTAATAAAATTAATTTTACATTTACAATAACATTCTTTGATGAATTACAAACATCTATTGATGAATGCAATAGAGCTAAATCCGAGATTACGTTTACACTTATCATTATTATTAATTTTGTTCAATCACAGCCCAGAACGTATATTTAAAGTTTATTTGGTAAGATTTGCAAATGAGGGAATTTGTAAAGACACAGCTCGTAGCGCCGTAATTTTTTAATGGTGGTCAATTATTCTTCATCGTCATTGGAGATTTAATCGGTTTTAATGGGAAACTGAAAATCAGAAATTAAAATTTAATTCTTGACTATTTAAATGCTTTTATAATATTAGATACTATATATATTAGATATAGAATATTAGATATTAGAATATTTCCACTTAAGTCGAAGTAATAAAATTCAAAAAGTTTATTATTTTAAACGCCACAAATAAAAAAACGCCGGAAGACTATGTTGCTTATCCATTGCTTCCTGCTCTTACGACACAGTATAGAAAATCCTTCCGTTTTAGAAAGACTGGGTCTATTTGTGCCAGACCGTTACACTAGCACGGTGGGTCGCTTAGGACGGCGCGCACGCAACCTTTTTGCAATGCCAAACAAAACGCGCACTCTACATGGTTTCAACACACCGACCACTAAAGCGGTTGTCTTTGTGAATGAGTTCTTCGCTCTTGACCAGGTTGCTGATGTGTTCGCGGATAGTTGATCGCAACTCATAGCCGCTATTGTAAATTTTGTGAATTTACGTTATTGTAGAGCTATACAGAATTCAAATTGTTGTTATATTATTTTGTGTAACTTTTATTATTCTTATTATTACTATCATTATTATTATTATTATTATTATTATTATTATTTATCATCATTTTATAATTAATATTGTAATCCAATATCTTGCTGGGCGTGTTGGTTAATCTGTAAGTCCGCAAGAATTTCCTTATAAATAAAATAAAATATGCCAGTAACTATTTTTCATCACTTTTTCTGATTACATAAACAGGCAACAAAATTCTATTTAACTTTCTACATATCGCGTAATGAGAGTGATACAAAAAACTATACTTTTCATTTTTAACGTCATCTTGGATTTGAGAGTACGAACTTTATAATGCAAATACTCCCGTGTATGTTGTTTGCTACAAGACGTACCTATGACGTTAAGCTGTATAAGTGGAACAGGGCATAGGAGACAGCGCGATACTGACTTTTTTGGTAATGACAGAGATCGCTGACTTGTGAAACAATTTAGTAGTAACTTCGTGAGGGATATCCTCATTTTTTGGATAGTGTCGCTTTGCATTAAGACTAATATAATACAGGATTACTGAACCAGATCTACGCAGATTAATGGATAAGTTATAGGGTAATTTATTATTTTATTTTCGAAGTTTCAAATTAAATTTCACGACGATATTGCATAATAGGATATGTTAATTTACATTAAGGATTATGACGAATAGTGATACTACACGAAATTCTCAAAAATACCTTTATTTAATTGTGATAGGTGAAAATTTATGTAATACTTCTAAAAGTGTGTAGGTTCCCTTTTATTTTTGCTGAAAACCGCATTCAAAAATCTTCGTTCAGTAAGAAATTGCTGTTATCACAATTTTCAGAACTTTATACATAAGCGATATACTATATCGCTTCCTCGCGACCCAAAAACACATTGAAGTATATCGATGTCTTACTTTTTCAAACCCGTATCTTAAAAAGAGTGATTATTTAGGAGATGGCAAAACCTACTATTCATTTTAATTTCTTATAAAGGGTGTTAAATTGGATGCGTAACTTTAAGAATAGGTAAAAGTCAATGTGTGAATATAAAGGAAATTGTAAATCAGCCTGCAAAATTTGTATATACAATCCATTTTTTGCATTTCAGTCACTTTGGGCTTTAAGACACGAGTTTGAGAAAGTAAGGCAACAATATATATAAGATCATGGTTGAAATCCTCGGAAATTATATTATGACGTTGGCGTGTCGAGATTAAAATACGAACTTATGTATGTGTAAGTCACCTACCATTTTAATTGTGGTTAAAGTTTCAGCCAGACAACTTCTCGCCTGGCTGCTACCGATTTACTTGAATATCTGTACATATTTCAATGGTAATAATAATAAACACGTCATGCATAGGAATGTCGCTTACCAACAGGTTTTTTTTATGATACCAACAAGTTGTGGACCTGATTGTAAGCGACACGCCTGTCCATAATGGTTGCAGTGCCACTCAGAACACAAAGATCTGAGGAGCACTGCTACCTCGCCCGTCACCCTGAAACATAAGTTGACACGTCCCATGTGCCTGCCAAGCAATGCTCACACACATCATCTCTTGGCGGCAGAAATAGGTAAGGTCTCTCTGGACAAGGAGCTCTACTAAAAGTAAAATTCGTTCGTCCTTTCACTGGGTAACATAATAATCTCAGTACAGTGTACAAAAAAAACGACCTCAAAAGTTAGTGGAATTACATTTATTTGCCAAGTTTTATTGAAATCGGTTACCGGAAATTGCACGAAAACGGATTCATCCCCTAGTTTGCTACTCTTAGACGTGGAATATTTTCTTCAAATTTAAATGGGACCCATGCCGAGGTACCCTCTTTCCAACAAAAAAGAATCATCAAAATCGGTTCACAAATTCACAAGTTATTGCAGAACATACATAAAAAATTTTAAAAAATACAATCGAATTAGAGAACCTCCTCCTTTTTTAAACTCGGTTGAAAAAATGACATGTGCTCACCGCGCCACAACACAACCAAAAGTCTTATCAGGTGGGGACAAAATAGGCATATTTTGTTGGTGTGTTCTTATTTCTTTTTTTTTTTAATTAAATTAGAAGTTCTTTTATCAAATACCATGTCAAACTCTTGAGCTACACTATGAAAACTGGAGTATTTCACAGAGTGTAATGTTAACTTTTTCTTTTTTCTCAAGGCGTCGTGAATTTCGTGCGTGACCACGGGTGGTGCACCCCAAGATAAACGTGTGAATTTGTTATGAACGTTGAATTTTTGTTATTTCCAGGAAAAACGTACAAATATCACTTTCCTGGATTTATTACAGCTTCAAATATAATATTATCGTTATAAGTATAATATTTTCGTTTTTGTTTCACGTCGTACAATTTACAGTAGGTAAATAATAATTGCAATAACTCCGTGATTTTTTGGAAAGTTTTGGAATTGTACTGTTTCTACGCCTTTATAATATATTTAAAATTAAATAGCTATTTTAAAAGTAATACGTTTATTTTTTTAATTTGTTAATTATATAATTTAAGCGCCCTGTAAACAATAAAAAAAATTGTCACAGTCAGTTTTTGTAAAATTTTTTGGTCGTCTGCGATATTTGATATGTTTGTCAAATAATCTACGTGTTTGTTGGAAATCTAGAGTGACAGCGTTTTGACAAACAAAATTGAACGTTTGCTGGCATTTTATCAAACATAACGTCAGTTATCGTCTAAAAATAATCGTAGAATAATAAATATATAATAGAATAGTAAATCAAAAGTTTTGTTGTCTATACGTAGGAACTAAAAGCAGCATTCTGGTTCTGCGCGCGATATTTCTTTTAACCAATTTCGTGGGTATGCTTTTCTTTTAATTTTAACCATTCTCTAGACCACCGTCTATTCCTCATTTTCTTAATTAATATACAATGCTAGAGTTAATACCAACGCTTTATATGTAACACATTGTGGTACGGTACGACTTTATAAGGAAATAACTAAATCTGATTTATAGGTAAATCTGTCACAATCGTTTGATCTTTGATTTGATCGTTTGCGGCATTGTTTGCAGAAAACATGAGGTTGAAGGGTAAATTGGATCGTTTACAGGTGCTTTATAGAAACCAAAATGTTCAAACCAGAGTAAAAGCCTCAAAGGAGGGAAACGTATTATATTAGAAAATAAGGAAAAAATGGATAAGTTTATCGTTCATTTCTCTGATCTCTTATTAGTATGTTGATAATTAACGATAGAACTTTGGCACTTAAGACACTGTTTATGTTAAATATAAATTAAAAATACGCTAACAGATAAACTGTCCCATTTTATTCCATATGGCCACAAACTGGACGACACGACAGCGAATGGCGCGGTGGTACGTTGATGGTATTCTATTCGCGACGCCAGCCATCAAAATAACGCAACTTAAAATTATTATTTATTAACTTTATTAAGCATTGGCTGTACCACCATCCACCAACTATCAGCTTGAAAAGGTAACAAATAATTAAGAAATTGGAATCGTAATATATTTAAACTAAACATTAATTCGTGTAAGACTCTAACAACTAAAACCCGCCATTTTTATCTGAACCACTTTGAGAAGTAACTTGAAAAAAATCTTTCACATTTTTAAAAAGACATGAAAAGAACACAGCACCCTCGTTTTTTTTCCAGAAAAAGTAAAATGAAATATGACGCTAATTTTTATTTTATGATTACGTAAAACTAAAGGATGGGAAAAAACATTATTGAAATATCGTTGTTTCCGATTTCCACAACACAAGTACTTTAGTTACTTACTTTGAGATCGGAGCAACGTATACTGTGATGTTGTCTACAGCAATAAGGCCGCCTGTTACATTAGCTTACTCTGTGATACTCTTCAGTGTTGTAGTAATTTTTAATGTGCATTAAACGATATTTCATTCATTCATATATATTATTATTTATTTTTAAATTTCTTCATTTGTAGAGCGAGTCCTTTATGTTTTGTTTCGCAATCGATCGTACCAACTTTGGAAAACGCTTACAATACAATGAACTTAGTTAAAAACGTTTTAGGGCGTTTTGGTACTTCTGGGAACTTCTCATCATAAACTGACGTCCCTCTACGTGCATTAGAACATTGAGCTGGAGCGCTGCCGAGCAATCTTATCGATTTTTTAGGTGTTCGCGATTGTTACACATAGAACATCAAACTGTTTTTTCGGGTCTAAATCGCTTATATTTGTTTTATCAAACAAATCAACATTAAGGGCCCTTTAGATGTAGTTAAAGCTGTGACCATGGGACCAATTTTCATATACTTGACAAAAACTGAAAGCTATAAGCCGTAAACCCGAAGAATTGACATTCTTTGGGTTTACTGCTTGTACCCTGACGAGTACTGGTAGTTCTATATGACCTAAAACTAAGCAAAGCAATAAAGGTTCTGGTAATTCTGTATTATCCACAACTACGCAATGCTGCATGTAAACTATGAAACTAAAAAAATGCTCTGGCAGTACTGTATATCCACAACTGTAGGTATAAGCCCTTGATCCACAACTAAGCGCCGCACAAACGTGTCTTGTGTTGGATACAAGCAACCGGCAACTAGAATATTCTATTTTCATACAATTACGGTTGCCGCAACAGGCGCCTGTGGCCGGTTGCCACAACCGGCGACTGTGTCGATTTCATATTAATTATTATGAAAATAGAATATTCGCTTTTAGCTGTCGATTGCTAGTATCGAACACAAGACACATGTTTGCGCGGCGCCTAAGCTAGAAGCATGCAAGGTTATGGACAAAGTATATTGTTATTATGATTCATAAAGATTCTACAAAAAAATCCTACTATGATACTGAACTCGAACCACTCAATTGTTGTAGAGTCCAGTCGGCTCGAAGGAATTTTTGTTCGATCTTTTTAACTGACTTCAAAACAGGAGGAGGTTCTCAATTGGACTGTCTTTTTTACGTGTTACGCGATAACTCCTGCATTTGCAAAACGATTTTGATGATTCTTTTTTGTTAGAAAGAGGGTACCTCAATAGTGGTTCCATTCAAATTTGAAGAAAATACTCCACCTCTAAAGGTGGCAAACTAGGGGGTGAATGACTTTTGAGTTGTCAGTGTTGTATGGCGCGTTTTCTATACAAATTTGAGATATTTCGGTACAACGTTAATAAACGCAGCTCCGCACACCGTTGGGTGGCGCGGAGCAGTGTGACAATCGCCTAAAGGAGTCACCACACTTATAAGTGGCTTGGCCGATCGGAAAAAGCTTTATGTCCATGTAATAAGGGCGGAAAAACCCGTGACACATTTCGTTTCCGCCTGGATTCGCGTAGGCAAAACGTACGTCCCTTTCGCTCTTATTACGCAGACTTTTTCTCACCGGCTTAATGCGATTCAACGTCGATAAGTATGATTACCCCTTTACTTAAAAGTTTGAACAAGTCGCCTAAAACAAAAACTCAAGTTAAAATTACAGATGATAGAAAGTAAAAAACGCTCAATTCGGATTTTGGGTGTTTTTATTTCTCAGGAAGCAAATGATTCACAGCATTGGTGGGATACAGAGGTCTTACAATACTGGGCCGAAACATTCATTTTCCTGAAACGTTTGATCTCTTATTAATTAGTAGTACAACAGCTTAGAATACATAAGTACCCATTTATAAAAATGTGGGAAAAACAATTGTTGAAAACGATGTTTGTAGGAAAGTACATTTTATTTAGTAAAGCAAATTTCTTTTTTTTTAATATTTTTATAATAAACTACACACCTTACTAAATCACAATTGCTAATTATGTCAAAAATTATTTATCACATTTATAACATTCTGTACAAAGTAAAAAAATATTTTCATACTTCAACTATGCAATACAAAAACAAAGCTGCTTTAAAATTACTAGTTGAAATTGATCCGTTACAAAAGGGTTGTGATGAGTAACAGTAAATATTATTTATTTATAATAGAGGCAAACCGTTACATCAAAAATTCAATAAATATACAGTCATAACACTTTTTGTACGCACGTAACGAACGCCATCCTTGTATCATGAGTGATGCCACAGCTGTTACTTGTACACACAAATTATCATAACTATTTCAATCTATGTCCGACGGTTATAAATATTATTATAACAAAAGTGATAAATTATAAATAACACAAAAACTACCTTACAAGGACTTACAAACTTCATAAGGAGTGAAATTTAAGGTTCTTACAACAAATCTCTAACGATTTAGTTCAGGATATATGGATTCGAAACTTATGTGTAATTATTGCAATATTTTCGAGGAATTTTTATAGTTACATTTTCACAACATGACAACGATCTTAAATCTTTACATTAGTAACTTATAAATACAGTGTATGGTTCATAGTAAAGAAATGGATTCTCTTTTTTAACTTTACCTAATATTGAAAACGTTAACAATTCACATAATTATAGCTATTAATCTTCGTTAACATATAATATTAGCGGACACGTAATAGTTATATCTTATTTGATATGTTGATAATTTGCATTATTACTCTTTTAATTATTGCAGAAGCCAAGGCAAGACATTGACGTTAACAATAATGTACCCTAAACAAAGCAGACAAGAACACCTCAAACTGAACGCTGTAGGCACGAAAAGAGAACACATAATCCTACCGTGAAGTACCGCAGTGTGGTGATGCCGATTGACCCCGTGTGGAGCAACCGGCACCTCCCTCGGCCCCAGACGCCCCCGCTCCCACCCGTGCGCGTGACGCATCCGACTATACAAAAACATATTTTTATAATAATTATGCAAAAACAATTATACAACCCTGCTAAATTTGAACTGTTCTCCAAAATGGGGACACTAAAAATGCAAAATTGTGATTTGTGACAATGATCGTAGAGAAACAATCAAATATATTCTATAGGGACACTCGAATTATTACAAATTAATTTACAATATACTCAATCTCTAAATTATCAACTAATAACATAAAATGAAATTATTTACAAAATATGCGCACATCAAATGTGACATGCCAACTCTTACATATTTGTTATTATTTACAATGACTATTATAGACATTAATTTTAAGGAGCATTGCATTTTCGTGAGCTTGATCAAAACAATACCTTGTTCAATAGATATTATCAAAACGGGTCATTATGCACACAAAATGTGTTAAGTCATTCACAATAACAACTCATTTACTTTGGGTTATATTTTATCGTTGAGACGGTAATCAATGTTTATACTAACAATTCGGACTTTGTAGGGCTTCATCAACCCTCACCAAAATTCATACAATTATTAGAAGCCCAACAAACGGTTAGCAATAGAAATCAGTCTTGGATCAGGAAACAAATCAGTACGTAATTTTTAAGTTTATTGAATTTCACGATTTTTACTACCATGATATTCATTTTTTTTTTGGGAAATTATTCCAGTAGTTTGTTATAATTTATTAATACAAAGATCGAACACAGAAAAAATCCTTTGATCACTTGAAACACTTCCGGCACAGTATGCTTGAAGGCTCTGGTTCGAATCCAGCCAGATCGAGGAAATTTTTCTTAGTGTTCGATCTTTGTATTAATAATTCTAACAAATTAGTACGTTTTATAGAAATTCGTCACACTCCGATTTCAACTGTGAACAGAGTTTAGGAGTCACATTGGCTTACGATTAACAAGTGGGGCTATCCACTAATCTATTACGTACACTGATGGTAGTTTATGGAAGAATACAGAATCTAAGGGAATTCCATCACCAAGGAATCCGAAAAACTTAAGCCGCCTTCAAATTTGACGTTTACAGAAGCAGCAGCTGCACCACTAATAATTCTTATATATATTATCTAGTCTGCATAAGTGGCGCCCGCGTAACTCGATTGTCGCGCTGTAGCTGCGCTTCCAAATATTATATGAAATTATTAATACAAAGATCGGACATTTAGAAAAAATCCTTCGATCTGGCTGGATTCGAATCAACGTCTTCCAGCAAACCATGCTAGACGCTATGCCAACTACGCCACTTTTTATCAACCAACCAAATTCTTCTATGTTTATGTTTTGTCTTTGTTTTCGTTTTTTTAACGGCTTTTTTGCCGTAGCGCCATCTGTGACAATCGTGTATGAAAATTAGTAGTGACGCTTCCAGAAGCGTCTAATTTGAAGGCGCCCAAGCCAAATTACATCGCTTATTTTTATCACACAGTTAATAGTCACCCAGTCTTATTGTTATATTGTTATGGGCACAAAACAGCAGCAGACGCAGCTTAAATACATATATTCTAAACATATATTAAACAAATAGTCAAAACAAACACGTGCACCACAATGTAGTTATTATGGAATTCCACAACATTCAACAATTGCTTTCTAATGTTAATGTTACCTACAATTTGACATAATTTTATAAAATATGCTCTTACTTGTACTAAAAAAGATGTACTAAATGTTCTAATGGAGATAAGATGTTACTACAGTGACGAAGATATAAAATGAACTGACTAGAATCGGTTAAGCGGAAAATACGCGTGCACAAGACAATAACAATGACAACGCCTATGCCTCTTGCAGTGTTTTAATTTGTCATAATCGAGTGAAATTGCGTAATTTGTCGCGTTCATCCGCTAAGTCCATCCATAGTTTTAAAGTATGATGTCAAAAAAATTACCAAAAATGTGTAATCGCACATGAGATATTGTAGCCTTGTGTATCATTTGTATTTTTATTTGTTTACCCCAATATCCCACAAAAATAGACAAATTTTCCAATAAAAAATATTTAAATCTGTGATGTCATTATCACGGAAAACAAAAACAACAACACAATCTTCGTCACTATGCAAATACAAACTAATGAAGGTTTCAACGAATTGTGACGATGGCTACTAGGGCTTTCTTACACCATATTTCGATTTCGTCTGGCACAAATATTTTGTACAAATCATAACCTGCTGCTGTCACCAATAAATCATTCATGGAATTCCCTCGAAATTCTTACACATACGCTACTTGTCCAAAAATAATGGCACTTTCAATTTATACAATACAATATGTACAAGTAAACAAAAGAAATGGAATACGTTACAATTTTTCATAAATTTTATTAGTCAAATGTGTTGGATCTAAATTATATTGTTGATCATTAAATCACAATCTATTTACAAATTTTAACTAGTTCAGCTTCCTCTTCCACATTGTTTTCGACATAACAATTTCAAATATGCATAATATATTGATTGTACTTGAACATTGACAAGATGTTCTAGATAATATCACACACATCGATCATACCTAGTGCTCTGGAATGTGTGATATGTATATAACAATAAAATGTCGAGTAAATAAATTGAAAGTGCAATTACTCTTAAACATTACAAATCAAAAGTCACCGCTCTAATAAGTTAGTCCACTAAGCGCACATAAGAATAACGTCATAGGTCATATATTTCGATCTACGATCAAAACGTCCGTGAAATTCATACTCGCCACGCGCCACGGCGGGTATACCCATGGCACGCGAACGGATTGGTTCAGGTCGGTATATACGCAATTTAAACCTGACACTTTGGTACTAATGGACAGATCGCACGTCGATCGGACGTCGTCAACTGTACAAGCTGGGCCTCGCCCCGGCAGGTGGTGACGCGCGCTACCGATCGAGGCGGAAGCCGGGTCGAGCCACTGGTGCCGAGACGGCTTTGGCCGAGCCCTACTTGTCGGCAGGCTCGGGCGGCGCGCCACCGAAATCCAATTGATAGCCGCCGGCACGCGTCATCTCCTCCATACTGGGCTCTTTGCATTCGTGACCGGCGTGGCCCGCCGCGCCGCAGTTCCAGCAGGACAGTTTCGGCGGCGCGTACACCACCGGCATGAAGCCGCCGTATTGTGGCGGCGTGGGATAGTGCGGGGGTTCCCCGTTGGCGAAAGGCGGCGGCGGCGCTCGGAATGCCGGCGGCGGCGTGGGGTAGGCGAACGGCCGGGGGTACGGAAGGAAGGGCCCGGGCGGCGGCGCAGAGGGCGTCGCGCGGCGAGGGGGGGGCGCCGGCGTGCCGGGTGGGGACGGAGGCGCGCTGGACCCGCTGTCCGACGACGAGAGCGGCGGCGGGCAGAACGCGCCCGCTCGTCTCCGGACGCCGTTCAGTTTCTCGAGGGACCGATACTGATGCTGCACCGCTAGTTCGCGCAACCTTTCGTCGCCGATGCTATGTCGCATCTGAAACATCGTAAACGAGTCGAATTGGGGACGAGCCGGATGACAACTGTAGACGAAAACCGGTGAGCACGAGAAGGGTCGCGAATACGAAGGAAGCGACGGTCGGCTCAGAGTCGCCGGAGCGCTCACCTCGCCCACGGTGAGATTGTCGAAGGTGGCCGCGAGGTGCGCGAGCGCGGGCTGCGGCGGTTCCAGGGGCGGCCCGGGCAGCGCGGGAGGCGCGGGGGGCGCGGGCGGCGGCGGGCTGCGGTCACGCGACGGGCGACGGCGGGCGCGCGGCGACGCGGCGCGACTGTCGCCCGGTGATGACACCAGCGGCGACGTCGGCGCGGCGCCAGCCATCGGGTAGTTTATTACCTACAAGCAAAATACGGTGATCTTCAGTAGGGCTAGCACGATAGAGACGAGATACTGCTATTCTCGCGCATTATCGCGCGAGCCCTACAAAAACGCAAACAAAATACTGGGTATTATTGTGAAACCAAAGGCAATACCAACTTTGGGTATAACAAAATCTAATGCGACCTGACAGTCTGTTTGTCGCATTCAAGAATGATTCGAAACCTACTTAAAAGCAAGTACTAATTGGCAACATTACATAGTAAACTGGCACTGACGGCAAAAAAGCCGTTTAAACCCAGTACAAGCACATAGGGAAAATTCGTAAGATCTACTAACTCGGTCTGTAACTCAATTGACAAGAGCGGTGGCCCCGAAATGGCAACAGACGCTGGTTCGAGTCCAGTCAAATTGAAGGATTTTTTGTTTGTGTTGTTCCATGTTTGTAGTTATTAATCATAGTAGTGAGGTATTTTCACAAAAAATATATGAATATCGTAGTATTAAAACATCATGATATTCTATTAATACTTATTGAATGGAGTTCTTATTACAATGTTTTAAGAAAGTACTTATTTATAAAGTGTTCTTGGTGTAACACAATACTGTATTTTTTTATTATCAGTCGCAAATAGCGGCAGTGTGTTTTACAGCACAACATTCTTCATTGACATATTTGTAGCAATATTAAAAACTATACTGAGAAAATAATGCCTAACTAAATGTTATCTATTTTCATAAAATAATTCCTTGTTTAAATATCTGTAAATGTACTAAAAAGGTGCACGTAGCACTATTTATTTACACATTTCACGTCGACAATCCGCATTTGGCCAGCATTGTTGATGGCCTAAGGGCGAGTTCCCATTATGTCATAACGTTTTAGTTATCGTTTGACAACTGTCGCATTTAGCCTGTTCCCATATAACGACTATCTGTCGTGAGCGTTTACTTTATCGTTGAAGGACTGTCGTGTCTAGCTGTTGCTACTAGATCGTGACGACAATTTATCGTTTATGAGAAAAAATTTGTCGTTTGCACAACAGAACCTTTTCAAGTTGCTATTGTCTGTCGTCACATTTTAATCGTGACGTTTTATTTATCGTGTGACGACGGGTGTTCCAGCTCTTCCCATCGTCTTCGTAAATTGTAATAATTGCAGTTATTATAATTGTAAAAATAAAAAATTGTTTTGTTTTCGTAAAAAGTCGTGAATGACAGTTGTACTACATGTGAACAACTTCATTTAAATACAAGGCACAACACTTTAAACTGCACGACTACCTGTCGTCACGACATAATGGGAACGCGCCCTAAATCTATTTCTTAGAGGAAATCCTGCGCTAGAACATTTAAGTAACGTGTGTTGAGAGTAGGAACTCGCTTCAGGTCCCACTGAACACTGGCGTCAAATCATAAAAGTCAAAAGTACATGTTTTTAACTGAAGTTCATCTGTTTCTCTCATTATTGTCAAATTTAAAACTGTAAGAGCTGTCAAATTACTAGACTTCCTATATCATAAGATTTTAATTTAACGGACATTTATTTTATATTCACACATTTGCTTTTACCTATTCTTAAAGTAATGCATCGTAATTAACACCCATGATAAGAAATTTAAAATAAATACAAAGTTGTGCCATCTCCTGAATAATCACTCTTTATAAGATACGAGTTTGAGAAAGTACGGCATCGAAATTATAAATGCTATTACACAGCGTAGTCTTTTTACACGTGCAGTCTGTGGGTTGGCTGTACGCGAAGGACATACAACGCGCAATATAGCGCGGGCTGGGGCTGCCGCGCTACTGCAGCGACTCGGGTATGTTCGCGGAGGCGCACACAGACGGGTTTGCAGCCATCATGCACAAGAGGTGTACCACGATGCTATGCCGCCTGCGCAACAGCCCCAACCGCATCCTGAGCACGTTGTCCGCACGTTGGAACTCGGCGTTGTTAGCTCATTGGATGCGACTGCATGCCGTCGTCGCATAGTATTGTTAATATAATGTTATATTTATTTTGTGTTGCTGTATTTGTATTGTGTACCCTTAGACTTAACATTTTGTAATTTACTAACTTACTAACTTATATATATCTATATATATATATATATATATATATATATATATATATAAATTTTTATATAATTTTATATATTGTATACTTTTTATATAATATCGAGTGACGGGACGAACAAGTCGTGCGCCTGGTGGTAAGCTACACGTCTGTCCATAACAGTTGCAGTGCCACTCAAGAGCTTTAAATCGCAAAGATCTGAGGGGCATTGACACTGCACCTGTCACCCTGAGACGTAAGTCGTCAAGTCCCGTGTGCCTGTAATTTTACCAGCACGCCTACCCTTTAAAACCTGAACGCAGTAACGCTCACATTACTGCTTGGCGGCAGAAATAGATTAGGTGGCAGTGCTTCCCATGTAGACGTATAGTAATACAACTGTTTCAAGATGATTCAACATTTCTTCAGTGTGTAAATTCAAAATCTAATACGAAAGCTTGTACTTCATCTCTCACTTTGAATAACAGAACATGTAAAAGCCTCTAAAAAGGCCAAGCAGAAAACTCAAAACTGGTGAAATCCAAAAAGGGCACCACCAATAGGAAAAGTTTTAGACATCTTATAGTACAAAAATAAGCAAAGAAGTATAACTTACCTCTATTGGTTGATTAATGGGTGAAATGATGATATTTGCAGGCCAAGGGTGCTGCCCTATGAACTCAGGTATGCTGTAGGGGGGCAGAGGCAAGCCGGGAGGGGGGTGCGTCACCTCTCCCAGCATAGAAACCACTCCTCCTGCCCCGCTCAGCACTGGTGGTGAGCCGAGTTCTGGTACTGGGTCTGTGCTTTGGGGCTGGAATAATAGTAAAATTGACTATAATTATTTTGGTGTACAAAAGTTACTAATTATATATAAACAAACAAATATGTTGTTTTTATAACCAAATTTATTCAGGAACATCCTAAACATACCCATTTCAATAAAAAAATATCATCAATATTGGTTCACAAAAGCATGTATAATAAATACATAATATATGAAGTAAAACAAAAATAAAATAAAAAATTAAGATCACCATTTTGTCAAAAAATTACTGTTTTTATACACGGTATTATCAAACCAATGAAGAAATGATGGCTCCTTGCAATTCTTATAGGAAAGCTGTCCTAGGCAATAAGCATGGTAAATACAGTATTACAGAATCATTACAATGTTATGCCATAAAATGAAATATATATCACAAAACCCAGAAGATAAATACAATATGATAACCATACCAGCACAACATTGCACAAAATTAAAACAATAATGTTAATAACTTCACAGAAACTCGGCCTCTCTCTACTATGATTTCATTTGGATTTGAACATACAAACCAATATAAAACTAATGAGATTCAACTGTAAGATCCATAAGCATTTTTGTGTTTCAATATAGACACAAGTGAAAATTACTGATTGAGCTTACATGTTACGACATACAACAATACTGGGAGGTAATAAATTTTCTATTGTTACGTTAAGCAAAAAGGTTGTTGCTGATCTTAGATATTAAAAGATTAAGAGAAAACTGGATTGCTAATTATGGGCCAGTAATTATATCCCAATAATAGAAATTAATAAAAAAAATCTAAATTATGCACCAGACAATCCAACCAATACATGGTGGTTTGGTAAGAATATCAAAGTAATAAATGCAGGGACACTATATGCCAGGAAAGCAAAACGTATAGACCAAAATAAAACTTCACCTGGCACTTAAATTTCTCCTGAATTATGCACAAATAATAGAATTGATATATATACACAAATACAATAATGATAATGGTAGTTCTAAATAAGGCATTTATTTTATTTTTAATTTTCACGATTACTGCAATTTTGTTTTAATTTCTTTTTCTAAAATATTATTTTCAACAATTGATTGTAGTTTATGTGCTTTAGCATGTGAAATAAAGTGCATTTCAATTATTTTATTTTATTTATATAGTTGTCAGTAACATGATAATGATATTTGTAATTTTTCTGCAATATGGTGCTAACACTATTTTTAGAAAGATATTTAGACTGCATAATTCTTGGTTATTTCAGAATAGAATAAAAATATAGTCATGGATTTTACCATTTTTTTTTATTTTATAAAACTTTCCAGGTAGATAATCAACAGTACAAAAAATAAGATTGATGAAAAAATGAGGAAAAGCAGGCAGAATTAATTTTGTCTACCATCCCAATGATATTCAAAAAAACTGAAACTCATAATTAACTCATAATGACAACAAATTGAGCCAACACATTTGCTATATCAATGTCTCAACAGGTGGAAAGGATAATTGTTGCTTATTTATTATATAGGATTATTGATAGTAAGCTGTATATAGGCGGAAGAGGCATAAATTCAATGCCATACTTTCTCAAACTCATATCTTATAAAGAGTGATCATTCAGGAGATAGCAAAACTTTCTATTTTTTGAAATTTCTTATCAAGGGTACTAATTTGGATGCATTACTTTAAGAATAGGTAATAATCAATGTGTAATTTATGAAGGAAATGTGATATGAAATCAGCCTGCAAAATGTGTACATACAATCCAATTTTTGCATTTCAGTAACTTTGTGCTTTAACATAAGACTTTGAGAAAGTAAGGCGACGAATTTTAAATGTTCTGGTTTGACTTATGAACAGCATCAGCGTCCCATGTAAAGGTACCTTATTGGGGTATTTTAAATGGAACTTGGTGACTATGCTCACCTCCTTGAAAAATTGATTCAAAATTTTAAAAGTGGTGACTTAAAATTTTGAATTATATTTGAATCCACTTTTCCTTCCCTATCCTTACACTGGTTTGTTCCATCATCACTCTCATCAAAATTCTCAAAACGAGAGGACATGCTCATATATCATCACCCTTATTTAATTCCAAACTTCACTTGGAATTGTGATTTACTGTTTAATCACATAGTTATAATAGACCCCTTTGGGCTTTTCATTTTGAATTAAAGTAAATTATGGAGATCAACTACAGCTTTATACAAGCACCAAATGATTGTGTACTTTATTAACCCATAACCTATGACTGCTAAGCACTGGACTCTGAGGGTCGTATTCTAGAACTCTATTCAATGTTCAAGTCAAGATTGCACTGGCAACACAAGCACTGGAAATATGACTCTAATGGCAGGGACTTGAGTATGATTTCTAGTGCTTTAAATTATACTCAAGTCCTGACTCGAGCATTGGTAGAGTTCTGGAATATGACCCTGAGTGTTCAACGGTCGATGTATGTATACATCTTAAACAGGCAATTATAACTTACAACTGACACTTTAATAACTATGTACATATAAAGTAATAAATTAATTATAATTCAATGGAAAACTATGACCATGATTTCAATACCTCCAATGAATATTACACCAACTTCATTTTTGGACCTGTTCTGTTTTTACTTTGTTTATTTCTTTCCCAAAATTAGAGGACCATAAAGTGAGTAAATAAATATGACTGTTTACAAAAATAACAGAAACTGACCAAAAAATAAAGTTGGCAAAATGTTCATTGCACTGAGAATTTACTCTAGTGATGTTGAATTTGAAGGCCCTGGTGGCCCAACGCTTAGCACTGTGGATGCTGGACAAGGAGGGCTCAAGTTCGATTCCTGGAAGGACCGATTCAGGAAATGAACTTTTCAAAATGGGTTCTGGTCTGGATGTTTTGGGTAGTAGTAGTAAATGCCCTGGTTTTTGACCAAGTAACGGGTGTGATTGTCTTGCACATTATTATTATTAAATGGTACTCTCAATGTGATTAAGAAAGTGTGGAAATAGAGAAAAGCATGGAAATAACAATAATGACACTCACCTGCACCCCAGGCTTAACAAATATCAAACCAGGTGGTGGGCCCATATTAGACATGTTAGGCGGTGGAACTGACATATTAGGGGTGACATTGGCTTGTGTATGGCAACCACTCACTGGTGTAACATTTATGTGTTCTTGCTGCTCCTGGTACTGTAATCTCTGGTCCTCCACATTCAATTTTTCCAATATTTCCCGAAAATGTGTCTTCTGGTCAAATGTGAAAGCTGGATGGTGAAGAGCCATTGTGTACAACAACAAGATTTCCTCCAACAGGTCCCCGTACAAGCCTTTTAACAGTCCACTCTGCTCTAAACTGACCATAGCGTTGTACAATGTAGTAGCACACGCGAAATTGCACGACCTCAGCAACGACACGTAAAGGGCCATTTTCCGTCGAGTCCTGGGGTCTGTGTTCGCGCCTCCAATGTCTGCCGCCAAGTCTGTGGGGTTGTTCGCTCTGAGTTCGGCACCACGCAACTCCTGAAAGTCCCGCTTACCGAGCTCCTCGAGGTACGTGCCAATGAAACGCAGTTCAAACGGCAGGCACATATTTAATAATGTACACATCGCATCTATTCGTTTATAGCTTTCTAATTCTTTAAACCATGATACCACGTCCTCTTTGCAAACCATTTCCAGAACACATTGAAATTTTATGTAAAGAATCAACCGATCCCCTGCTGCCGAAGCGCTTCCGTTGCTTATGATGTTTGGCACAGACGGTTCTTGTGATAATATGATGGTTGTAATCTACGAATTGTCGATTGTAACATTAGTAATATAGCTTTTTATCAGTATTTCCCGAAGTACAGTATATTGGTTAAGCAACTACGAGCAATGCTAGTAGAGTAGTTTTGTCTTGTCTATTCTTCAGTGTTCCCAACGCAGGAAAACATAGTCAAAAACGACAGAAGTCACCAAAAAGACGCAGTCAGTTCATTTTTTTTTTAATTAGAGTCTATGTTGTCGGCCACGGAGTAAAAGCAGGCAAAAGTTGCAATTTCTACGCATAGATAATGGAATAGCATTGGGCATGGGTAAAAAATATCGATATTTTTTCATTAAATATCGTCGATATGTTTTATCGCAGCCAGAGCATGTATGTTACAATATTTTAAAATAATATCAATACATCTTAGAGCATACCACACAGGAATCGCCATTCATAAGCAGTTCCCTGTCAAAGTATCATAAATACTACATTCGAATCGATTTTTTTTGCATATCCGCTATCGAATTCATTGCATCAAGTGCTCCACGAAATAAGCCGTCTTACACCGTAGTAACTTGTAAAAATAACTGCTGCTATATACAGTCTAGCCAAGGATGGACTTGCGTTCCATTACATATACAAACCTACAAGTAAGACTCACAGATAGAAATGGTGGAAAAAAGATATTTATACTGTTGTACGCGGATAGGTTCCAAAGTAAACAATCAAATATGAGAAGACCTGAATGTGGAAAATATGAAAGAGTGATCAACGGCCTGCAAAAACTATAATATATGGAGAGGATATTTGTGCACTTTTATAAGGTACACCCTGGGCAATTTCCGCCGAATGTAAAAAATGTTCGAAATTCAAATAAACAAGATGGTCGCCAAATTTCAAGATCTACTATAACGGAAACTATTAGAGATAGGTACGAGATGCTCGAAGGAATATCATAGAGTGTAACAGTGGTCAACTGTCTGTATCAAAAATTTCAAGATGGCGAATTGAAAATGGCGACCGAATAAAAACTTGCTTCGATCCGGCTGAAAATTGGTATGGGGGGGTCTTTAGGAGTTCTTAATCATAATTAGGGGCCATAAGTGTTTTGCGCCAGTTTTTAATATGGCTGTCATACAAACGTTTTTCGCGGTAGATAATTTTTTTTCTAATTCAACTTTTGAAAATGGCATGGCTTCAATCATAATTTCGGGTAAAAAAAATTCGAGATTAAATCGGGTATAAAAATTTTGTTTCCGTCGTTTTTCGAATAACCGTAATTTTTTATGTAATGGCTGTTGAAAAAACTTGCTTTGCTTGGACTGGAAATTGGCAAAAAAAGATTTGATAAAAACTAGTGGTAAAAAAATATTATTGCAATTTTTAAATATGGCCGCATTAAATTGTTATTTAAAATTTTTTAAACAAAGTGATAACTGCAGAGGCCGGAGGCCAAGATCCACGGAGGGCGAAGCCCGACGCGTACGCACGCTATCGCCATGGAGATAATATACGGAGGCGTAATAGATTACGAGTATAAGACCTCACAATTGTAAAAACGTAAGGCATACTTCCCGATGTAGTGGAAATGAGATACTTATTATAGCGTTGTTGTACTCGGTATTTGGTGCAATGGGCGTTGTTGTATCTCGACGGCAACAAATAAAAACAATGTTGCTGTTTCTAGCCGAGATGCAATAGTATTTTTTATTTATATGAATACTGTATGTTTGAGTAACCATTGGGGTATGCAGAGACCACCGCCTTCCACTACCTACGATCCTGATACTTCGCCTCATTAACACGCATCAATGCTCTCATAAACACTCTTGCGTTAGCAGTAAGTACTTTTACATTGTCTTTAATATTTTTTTTATGCCTCCAACACGTTCAATCCTGTTAATTTAATTTCCCGAATTTACTTTATAGGTGTATTTGGTAGATACAGTTTGGGAATATTTAAGTTTACGGCCTTTGGGAAAAATATCCATGTATAGAAATATCGATATATTTATCAAGATAAATATGAATACTGCTTGTGAATGTCAGTACGATATACACGATAGTTTTTAAAATACTAACAACCTCGCACAAAAGTAATATAATATTACTTATAACTCTTACAACAACTTTTGTTGCGTGATTTTTGACAAAACATGATAAATATACCAGAAATAAACTTTTTTGTACTATCTGACGCTTTGTAGGTCTGTAATTGGTAATGCGGTAGTAAGTTCTAACGTGCAAGCGTCCTCTCCGACGACTCTTGCATTTTGTACAAAGTTATCACCGTTTAGAACTAAGTAAAATCTGGCGAAATCTGGCGAATTATTAAAAGTCATGAAACAAAAGTTTTATGATGTTAGTAATACAGTTTCGCGAAGTTGTTTGTATTTTGCAAATAATCCCGTATACTGTAAAATGTTTATCAATTACCCATCCCTAGGTGGGATAAGATCAAGAAAGCAGATTAATTTATAGGCATGGAAAAGTGTAGGAATGAAACCAAGTTGGTTATTTATTGCATAATCATAACCAACATTCAATCGATAGTCGATAGAATATTTTCGACTAGAATCACTAGCTGTTTACAAGCGGGCAACACTTTTGCGACATAGACTGTCATTTTACTCCATCTTCAAAAAAGACAGTTTAAAAAAAAATAGTTTGGTTCGCCTGTCTGATTTTTTATTTGCTGTTCAGCACACTTATACAAAATTAATGAATTAGCGCAACATCGTAAAATATTTGCAATAATATATATCGCACTGCTATTACCAAGAACGGTACGTAGAATACATTATGTATTCTATGTAACACACGTCAAGCTTGACACTTAATACTTTGGACTGTTCTTATCGTAAGCGGCATAGAGTTGGATTTAAATCTTAAGTGTCAAGCTTGGCGTGCTCTTGACTTGATTTGTCTATATTTTTTTAAATTAATTTGATAGACGTGTAACATAACTCAAATTACTGTATTGTAATTAACAGCACGCCCTATACATTAAGTTAATCATAGACGTGTAACATAACTCAAATTACTGTATTGTAATTAACAGCACGCCCTATACATTAAGTTAATCATTTATAACAAAATAGTTAAAAAGTTTTGTTTGTCTGCTTTGTTGCCAGGTTCGTAAAATGTATCCGAACAAGTTACTTGCGTTTTTTTTGACATTGATTGCATGAATGAAATAAATGTCAAATCATTCATTTTGTTGTATTGCGAGTGCGTTTGTTGCACAGAAATTTTGGTAATATAAAGTTTTTCTGTGTTATCTAGTTTTAAAATGGCTCCTGTGGAACAAGATGTGGAAATGAAGAATGTTGAAAGTCCCGCGGCAGCCAGCGACGAGGGAACAGGTGAAGTGAAAAAAGATGCCGATGTCCTCAGCGTTCAGGATTTGAGGGAGCATGTCAGACAAATCGACAAAGCGGTAACATCCAAGGAACCTCGATTTGCTATGCGTGTGTTACGGTCACTACCAAGTACAAGGAGGAAGTTAAATGGCAACGTCCTGCGAGCGATTATTAACCAACTGTACCCCTCAAATGCGGACAAAGAGACTTTGCTTGCTTTTGTAGAAAGCCCTGCTCCTGGTTCCGTAGAGATCGAAACCCCACGCTCTAGAAGTGCTCCGAAAACGCCAGTTCCGGAGGTTGATGTCTATCTGCACCTTTTAGTACTCTTGCGCTTGCTTGACACAAACAAATTGCAAGAAGCCAGTGATTGTTCCCAGCAGCTTATGAATAAAATAACCTCTCAAAACCGAAGAACTCTAGATTTAATTGCTGCTAAATGCTATTTTTACCACTCAAGAGTATTTGAGTTGACCAACAAACTGGATCTTGTCAGGGGATTGCTTCATGCTCGTCTAAGGACTTCCACACTACGAAATGACTTTGAAGGGCAAGCTGTCCTTATTAATTGCCTTTTACGTAATTACTTGCATTACTCTCTGTATGATCAAGCTGATAAGTTAGTCAGCAAGTCCGTTTTCCCTGAAAATGCAAGCAACAATGAGTGGGCGAGATTTATGTATTACCTTGGAAGGATAAAGGCAGCCCGCCTCGAGTACAGTGATGCACATAAACATCTTGTGCAAGCTCTCAGGAAGGCCCCACAAACTGCTGCTGTAGGCTTTCGTCAGACTGTGCAGAAGCTGGCCATTGTTGTAGAACTTCTGCTAGGTGACATCCCTGAGCGTGCTATTTTCAGACAAGCTCCTCTCAGAAAAGCTTTGGCACCATACTTCCAGTTGACGCAAGCTGTAAGACTGGGCAATCTTCAAAGATTTGGTGAAGTACTTGAAAACTTTGGCCCTCAATTCCGCACGGACCACACTTTTACGCTGATTCTTCGTTTGAGACAGAATGTCATCAAGACTGCTATTCGGTCTATTGGACTTTCTTACTCCCGCATTTCTCCAAAAGACATTGCTAGGAAACTGGGTTTGGATTCAGCTGAAGACGCAGAGTTCATTGTTGCAAAGGCAATCAGGGATGGTGTGATTGAAGCTACTCTGGACCCTGTGAAGGGGTACATGAGCAACAAGGAGAGCTCTGATATTTACTGCACTAGGGAGCCTCAGTTAGCTTTCCATCAGCGTATTTCATTTTGTCTGGATTTGCACAACCAGAGTGTGAAGGCAATGAGATATCCACCAAAATCATATGGTAAAGAATTAGAGAGCGCTGAAGAACGGCGCGAACGAGAACAGCAAGATCTTGAACTGGCTAAAGAAATGGCTGAAGAGGATGATGATGGTTTCCCTTAAAATCTTACATAGTAGTTAATTGTATTTCTAAATAATTCATTGCAATTTCATGTTCTACTTAACAAATGTTTTGAGATAATTAAAATATAAAAGTGTACTCATATACAGTCTTTATTTTAGAATTCTTTTACAGTAATTCTCTGAAATAAATAATAACTTGCTTAAGAAATTAAGGTTAATCAAATTGCAATTAAAATGTGAATGCAGCATGAGAAGAAAGCAATGGCTTCTCCTTTTTTTTTTTCTTGGTATATGTTATAGCCACTAATAGTAGATTGTACAACAAGTGCATAAAACGCGTAATTTTACCCGAGACGAGTATATCCTCATCTCGGGTATATACGGGGGTATACTTGATTGTTTAATTAACATACCCATTATTCATTTTAATATGAAAATGAATACACTGCAATACACATTGTTTATTATTTTATCTATGTTACTATAGTAACGCAAATGTTGTTGACGCGTCAATGGGTTAGAACGGTTGATGTTGATTATTATTGATCGTCTGCAATAAGATCAATTTTATTGTAATAGACATTATTTTTTATTTATTATATAATTTCTCGATACTCCTTCGTTAAATATCAGAGCAATAATAAGTTAACTTCAAAATGGAATTCACGCCATCGCAAATGCAGGCGTTAGCTACTTTATTGAGACCACCTGAACCTGAGGTATTACAAGGAGAGGATTTACAATCTACAGGTACGGATTTTGTTATTTACTTTGTTCTCCATGTAGCATTATATCATATTTTCTTTACAGTATCTCCACGTACTCTTATTGTTTTATAATGCAACTTAAGTTTGTGGTTGCAAAGTTAAGTGGGTCTTTATGTGATGAGGCATCGATTTTGATTATCAGGTGGACGTGGTGCGGACTAGTTTGAGAATAAAACTTTTTCATAACTGGTTATTGCCTGGGTTTTGTATACCATCCTTCCACGGCTACAGAACGGCTTGGACATTATTCAAACAGCCATTATTCATAGTGACCGATCTTTTAAAAATGCCCGTGACATATGTTTTAGATCCGATCCGTCTTAAATTTTCTAGCCTGGATTCAAGGTGCTACTGTGGTGATTGTCTGTCACATTTAGAATAGAACAAAAAATAATTTATTCCAATACGTGTTTCTTGACATTAGATGTAGGTATTGTATATTTTCAGAATACGAAATAACGTCAACAAGAGACAAACTGCCGCAATCTGATAAAATAAAATCTCCGAAGACAATCGAAGAGTATGAAGAGCAGGAGGCAAAGGAGGCCGAAGAGCTTAGCAGGGCTGGTGCCGCCATTGCAGACCGCAAGGTGCCTGAGTACACTATGAATTATCAACAATCGGTTTCTGCTGAGGATGTTTTCCTTCAGGTACGCTAATCACATTTGGATCAAACCGGAGCCGTTCATTTAATACAACATAATACAAATAAACAAGAACAAAACAAAAAGGCCTGCAACAGACGAACTTACTACTAGATATCAATAGCTTCCGGGGGTGACAGGACAAACAAAATTAATGATAATAGATTGTGTATTTATCGAGTTCTTAGGTTTTCGCGATTGTTACACATAGGAAATGAAACTATTTTTCCGGATTTAAATCGCGTATATTTGTTTTTTCAAACAAACCGACGTTTCGGGCCCTTTACAGGTCCCATGGTCACGGTTGACTGAGGTGGTACAGTCTTCAACCAGTTATGTCTAATATTAATGCAAACCACCCTATTTTTTCACTATAGTTACAATAGTTATTAATTAAATACCTTATTTTTAATTTTACAAAGAAAACATTCCAATTTACGCTACATTAAGTTTTACAAATTATTTTATTGAATGAATTTTTATTAAGTTTAATTTATTATTAATTATTAATAGAAATTAGAATAAACTAAAACATATTAATTAGTACTGCAGTCTTATGTCTGTTTGTGATTTTTCATTAGAGGAAATACTGGATCCCAAACTGGTGGTACGGAGAAACCATCTTCCCTGTTGAAATTAGGATGTTTTTTAATTTCAATGGCCTCTCGCAGCATCCTGGGTAGATAACGGACTTCTTTTGCAAGGACCTGGGGTTTGTCAAACTTCATTGAATGTGTAGGTTTATCCATGACATGCTCGCAAAGTCAAACACACGTCTGCAGTCTGCGAATATTAGACATAACTGGTTGAAGACTGTACCACCTCAGTCAACCGTGACCATGGGACCTGTAAAGGGCCCGAAACGTCGGTTTGTTTGAAAAAACAAATATACGCGATTTAAATCCGGAAAAATAGTTTCATTTCCTAGATTGTGTATTTTCAAAAATATTTTGGTTTACAACAAAAGAACATATAGATGCAAGATGAGATCACCGACTGTCAAAAGTAAGGTTACCAGTGACACGAGAGCCAGTCTCCTCCGGCTTCATGCATTTAAACTGGCAACCTTACAACTACATAGGGTACAAAGTATTTTTTTAATAAAATTTGAAAAAGCAGTTAGGATAAAAGCAAAATAAAATAAAGAATTAAAAAAGATAAAAGATTGAACAGTAAAAATGACATGGTATTCAGGACATTAATGTTGGAGAATGAGCATATTACATGAACTGTTAAATAGATAGTAAACAAATTCAAGTGCAGTTATTTTCACTCATCAGCTCCGTTTAGCGTGTCAAGAAATATATTAAAGCAATAAAATTAGAAAATTATGTCATACAATATCCGTCAGACTCCTGGCCTTTGAATTGGTAAAATACAGGTGCTATATCGTCGCCTTAGAGAGAAAACCTCGTATACGCGTTTTCACATATTTTACTGATTTTTGTTGAAGAAAACCGTATTCACTTCTTGCTTACCTAAATGTATTATTAAAGTAATATAGTACCTGAAAGAGGTACATATAATTTAACTAATTAAAATACTAACTTGCGTTTGCTAAATTTTACACCACATCTTTATCTTGGTCCAGAAAAATTACATAGAAATCACATACGAGGTATTCACTCTAAGACGACGATATGCAATTTAATTCACAATTATTACCCAGGTCCATTACCATTAATATTTTAAAATTACATTAAAACGTTAAACATAATACTTATATTAAATTTGTATTGAATTGATATTCAATTATTTTTTGTGAAATTACTTAAGAAAGTTCTACGATCTGGCCGGATTCGAACCGACGTCTTCTAGCAAACCTACATAACTACCTAAAAATAATACTTATACTTAATTAAAATGTATGTCAATCGACGACTTCGGTGGCACAACTGTTTGCACTGTTGACACTGGATGAGGACATCCCGGGTTCTGGAAATGAACTTTTCTAAATAGATTCTGATCTGGGTGTTCTGGGAAGTGCCCCAGTAGTAGTTTTGCTCTGGTACTCATGTACATGGCATTCCATAGCTTGAGACAAGGCTAATTGGTGTGGTTGTCTAGCAAATGAAATAAGTATGCTCCTGTTGTAAAATATTAACAATTTAAAGTATATGTACGTAAAAGTTGATATTGCTATGATGTAGCCTAATGTTATATGTGCTTAACATTTTATAGGTAACCTTGGTTTTGTCTTTATAGATTGGTCCAAAAACTACTTCTTCGGCAAGCTGCGAAAATCTGATATTGAAGATAAAAATGCCTGGAGATAGAAAAGAAAATGTTGATTTGGCGGTTGATACCGCGAGCGTCACCGTTAATTCTTCTCAGTATTCTTTGCGTCTACCGCTTCCTCATGGCATAGATCCCGACTTATCCAAAGCTAATTGGGATACTGCCAGTGAAACTTTGATCTTGACTCTTAAATTGGATAGGGAATTCGATTTTGTAAATTTTTAATTCTATTACTTACTGCATTTTCATTGAATTTCACGGTATTTTACATCCGTAATATTCACATATTTTTTGTGAAATAATTCCACTAGTTCATTATAATTATTAATACAAAAATCGAACACAAAGAAAAATTCCCACGACCTGACAAGACTTGACTGAACCGCGGTCGCACGCGCTGTACCGTAGCGTCGGTCTGCCAACTGAGCTAAAGGACGAGTCGGGGACTACAGAAACAATCAGTAACACGTTTAATAAAGCACATCAACGTCAGCTTGTGGTAGCTGTAAAGGTACCAGCAGGGTGAGAAGGTTCGTAAATCTCCCACAAGATGGCGCTTACGACGTTGAAAACAGCAACAAACCAATAGAATGATCTATAAGAGGCACCTAGAAGAATTTCGTCGACCTGCTACTGCTGCTACGGTACGAGTCCTGTCAACTCGAAGAAATTTTTCTTTGTGTTCGGTCTTTGTATTAATAATTCTTAATTCAATTTCCCACTTATTTTTTAGTTTTCTGTATAATTACGTTTACGAGCACAATTTTAATTAAAGAAGTTTTACATTTGTTATATTTTTTTATTTGCCTGTCAATGGTTAAACCTTGAGAATCACTCGCGTAGTGCGTTACAATGTTCACGCATTGTTTGTGACTTTAGAATTTAATTGCCTGTAGCCGATATAGGTTTACCTTACCATTTACCATCTATACTTAGTCATTATTATGCAGGTAAACGGAGTTCTCCACGCTCACCATACAAAATAACTTGATAACAATGTTGTGTTCCAGAAAGGCTCTATTTTTGCGCCGAATTACGTGTTGTGGGTATAAAAAACAAAATATTTATGTAGACCTATAAAAATAGATACCTTAACTGTAAGACACTCGTTCAGAATAATAATAATTCGCATACATTTTGACCTTGTTTAAGTGGTATTGTATACATAAGTGAATAGTCCGCTCATGATATTGAAATGTCGATTCAAGTGATATGTCCTCACACAGTATTTATAATTTGCGAGACATATGACATCGCCGCTGTAATTGAAAATAATCACATCAATCAATCAACGGTGTAAAAATCGTTTGATGCCCCAATTATAATTAGCAAGACTTCTACTCCAAGAAACAAGTCTTTAGAAAGAAAGAAACATTTATTCAGCCTATTAAGATTTAAACAGAAGAAATTAATGACTAAAAATTATAAATTTCTTGTCGAGCCCGTGACAAAAACCAATAAAAAACCAGCATTATATTTCTGTGGCCCAGTAAGCAGCCATCTCTATGCCCCTATCCGTTGCTTTTAGCAGATCTTCTCGAATGCGGTTTAGCGGGTTTCACCAACACCTGTACACTTCTAAACCGGAACGCAGTAATGCTAAAATTATTGCTTGGCGTCGGAAATAGGTAATAATCTCAGTACAGAGTACCTACTTAAAAAACCGACCTCAAAAATCATTGTTCCCCTAGTTTGCCACCCTTGAGAGTGGAATATTTTCTTCAAATTTAAATAGGACCACTACTGAGGTTACCGAGGGTACCTACCTTCTTTCCGATAAAAACAGAATCGTGAAAATCGGTTCACAAATGCCAGATCAGATAGCGTAATATACATACAAAAAAGAAACATACAATCGAATTGAGAATTTCCTCCTTTTTCGATGTTGGGCACAGACGCAGGTTTGATTCATGCACGCGGAATGAATTCTTTGTGTTCGATCTTTGTATTAATTAGTAATTATGTCGAAATTAAGTTTAGAAAACATAGCGCAACTACGTAACATTAGGTACATAAGAAAACTTCCAATGTCCATGTTTTTTGCCAATTTGTTTATTAGGCAGTTGTCCAGGGCTTGTATCGTCCGAGACCCACAGATCTGGGGCCTCTAGCATTTTACAAATCCCGCCATTATCGTCTCCAGCATAGTTCAAGGCGCCAATTTGAACGTACAGCGATTACAGACTACAGAGGAATTCCAAATGTATAATTTGTTGCGTGAGTATAATTGTTGTTATTTTTGTTTTGGTTGTTTTGAAAAAAATATCATTGAATGTAGATACGGATCTTTGTTTGATTTCTTGTTTTATAGTTTTTTGTATTAAAATTGTTCCGTGTATTTCAAAATCCTGATTTTATTATGATAGCAAGTGACGGGACCAAGCCTTGCGCCTGTCCATAACAGGGGCAATGCCGCTTAGAGCTTTGAATTGCAAAGATATAAGGGGTAGTGGCATTGCGCCCGTCACCCTGGGACAGAACAAAACCTATTTTTAGAGACGGTAAAGCTATACCACGATACTACACGCACAATATCACATTTCCTGTTTTATTGTCTCAACATTTGCTTTATTGTTTTAGCACTTTTGTTTCATTCAGTCACACGACAACGACGGTTAGTTATCGCAAAGTTAAAAAAACAATCTCAGTATAATCTGATCTCTGGATCCTGGTTATTAGTTACCTGTGCCATTGTATTTAGTAATTATAATTACGCGTATCTACAGGGTTATTTGCTAACAATCTCGCAGGACTATATTACTAACATCATAAACAACAACTTTTGTTCCACGACTTTTTACAATAATAATAAGTTTACCAAAAATAAACTTTTTTTGTTGTACTATCTGAAACTTTATAGATCTGTGTGTGGTAATAAGGTTTATAGTAAGTTCAAACGTGCAAGGGTCCTCCCCGAGGATCCGCACTCCCATTTTACATCGGACTGGTATATACGCTAGAGCTTTCTTTTCCTACAACAAAGGCGTAACCATTTGAAAAACAGCACTGTCTATAAACATTTAAAATATCAGATATAACCTGAGATGGGCAGAGGGCCGGGTTTAGTCCATTTCTGCCGAAAATCGTGGGCAGAAACGGCGATTACGGAATTTGCTATAATTCCATGCTTAATAGAAATTTTAGTGTAAAAAATTTTCTTTCTTAGGCAAGAAAGAGGCGACGAGGTAGATTGTAGTCGCTCGCCTCGATTTCGGGCAATTATAGGTTTTAATCTGGTTTGAAACCGGGTTAAAACCGGCGCGCTTGCCCAGCTCTGAATATGACGCTACTCAAAAGCTCCACTATCTCCTGATTGGTTAAAATATACTTGGCCAATCATGGACACTTCTATTCTACCTTTGTGGTTATTTGTTTTGTAGCGTTTGTTTGGCTTTCGTTTGAATTTGTTATCGTGGTTGTTAACAATAATATTTTCACTTCTCATGGTTTTTAAGTTCGTATTTGCTGGGTGTAGGTGTAGGCTGCATAAAATAGGATTTTATGCTCTAGTGCATGAAGAAAATCTTCGTTTTAGGCCTTGGTCTGAAACGAAGATTTTGGCTGAAGATGAAGATGTTGGCATCAGGCGCCAACTAGAACTTTAATAATTAAATTTTATTTTTTTTAATCCGTGTTATATTACAAAATTACTAAAAGTAGGCAATAGTAATACTAATAAATATAATGATATAGAAATGCACAAAAAAAAAAGCTTAAATATAACATGAGCATTATATAGTCCGACCTGAGCTAAGTGTCACGTGCAGAAAAAGAAGAAAAAGTACATTGGCGGGAAGTTCTTACTTTTTCTTGGCAAAAATTGTATTGCAATTTGAAATTGTTTTAAAATTCACGTTAAATAATGTCGTTAAGTGAAGAGGAAATTACAACCACAACTAACACTTTAACAGAGAGGAATGCGAAAAACGTCGTTGAGCAAATATTGCCGCCGAAATCTAAGCAAATTTATCTTAACGCGTAAATTTCATGCGTTGGAGCGTCGAAAAACAAGTGAATATGTTCTCGGAAAGTGTTTTCATAATATATTTCGATGAATTGTCCAAGAAAATTCATCACAAATACAAACTAATACAGTAAATTTGCCAAGAAAAACAAACATAAGTAAGTAAACATTTGTTTGTAATTTATTATTGCTGTTTAATTTCGTCGAAATCGAAGCGAAAAGCAGAGTGTACAACTCGTTCATAAAACCCATTTTACCCTCGACTTAACTATTCACATTTTTCGTATAATATCAAATGACGGGACGAACAAGTCATGCGCCTGTTGGTAAGCGACATGCCTATCCATAAACATACACGTCTCGGGTAAAAAGGCGCGTTTTATGCACATGTTGTAACAATCTACTATTTAAATACACAATTAGGTCTTAAAATCTAGTAGAGGTACCTATTACTTACGCTACGAGGCTTTGGTACTCGACAGAATCCTAATCACTATGCAACAATCGCATAAAATCCTATTATTTTTGTAAGAAAATAAAATCGAATGAATTAATAAATTCATATAACAAAAGTTTTTGTTCATGGTGTTAGTAATATAGTCCTGCGTAGTTGTTGGTATTTTACCATAACCCCGTGTATTCTAATGGTTATTGTATATAAGTTATTGGTTTTAACAATAGGTGTAAAGTTACATTTAAAATTTCGGCCAAGTCAATCTCAGATCTTAATTAAATATTAGTTGTAGTTACGTGCTCGAAAAGGTCAATATTAATGATCATCTCGAATGTACAATTGGCGTTTTTTTATTTGGCTTTTATGTGTACAATTGATATAAGGAACGTTTGTAGCTCAACACAACGTCGTTCAGTCGCGTTCCACAGCTTCTATGAAGACGAACGTTTGTCTTACGTGATTGGAAATAAATACTTTTTTGCAGTTGGTTATAAAATATAGCTTTTAAACCTATGGCAACGTTAAGTATTTTATGTAAGGATATTAAGGATTGTTAAACGGAATTAAAAGGTGAGTTTTAATTACATACCTACTTCTACTTAATTACGCAAAACCGTGTATTGTAATGTAGCTTAGTTTGCTTTCACTTTTAGGTTTAATTAAGTAGCATTTGGTTAAACTAACTGCTATAGCATGAAAATTGTGTCCTAATGTTTTAAACGTAGTAACAATGCTCTGATTAAATTAATGAAAGTGAATTGAAGCGTATCTATCAGTTGATAGTTTTAAGTGGAACAACTGAATTTAGATGTATCTAGTTGTTAACTAAAACGTGTTATTGCAACTTACTTAGCGATAAAGGAAATGTAAGGAAAGTTCATTTAAATTTTAGGCCTCCACTGGTCTTTTCAGGGAAACCCATGTTCAGTAGAACGTCGTATCGACTGTGAACTGACAATCGGTACTATCTCAATTTTGACAACTTTACAGGTGAAGAAAAAAATTGTTTACGTCGTCTATATAGCATCTGATTTATTAAATAAAAATACGTATTTTTTTCGCTTCTCATGCTCTTAAAGTTCGTATTTATGCTGGGTGTAGGCTGCATAAAATAGGATTTCTCGATAGGATCATACGTTTCCTGTTCTTCATTTCGAAGTTCCCAGTTACGAATCCGTGAAATGTCGGTACGAAATGTCACAGGGAACATTTTTATCTCTAGGTGTACAAGCGATATGCGTATTTTCTCGTATTCGAATCGCACTAAGTGCACAAGCGACATCCGAAATAGGTCCGATTTTATGACTGAGTTCCCTAGAGCAACTGAGAAAAGAGCTGATGATATTGACATTATAACGATCTATAAACATTTTTTAAAAATGAAAAATCTGTTAATCGAAAACCAGCGTATGCTCTGAGGCCGGATGTTCCTAACTTATTTATATTTATATATATTTACTTCAAGCTTTTATGTAATAATATACGTGTATGGCACGTGTATCGTAAATGTGTAATGTGGCATACTACAGAGGATACACACAGCATGTACCATTTTCCTTAGTACTCAGCCGACGCAGGCCTTGTACTCTCGTTCTCGTTCTTTGCCTGATATTCGCTCGAAGCAATTACTGTCAAATAAGAAATAATCGACCAAATTAAAAAACAAAATCAAGTACGAAGCTTCATTCGCATCATGCGTCTTTTAATTTGGTTGATTAATATTTCATCATCCTCATCGGAATACGTCCACTGCTACGCAACTGCTACTGCAACGTAGGCCTCCCCCAAAGATTTCCAGATCAGCCGATCGGACGCGACGTGCATCCATCGGTTACCCGCCGACCTTACAAGGTCATCCGTCCATCTAGTAGGGAGCCGTCCCACTGAACGCCTTCCGGTTCATGATCTCCATTCGAGAACCTTTTTGCCCCAATTGCCGTCAGTTTTACGAGCTATGCCGCTGTCACTATTATTACTTATTTGACAGTAATTGTTTCGGAGCTATGTCTTACGAAGAACGAGACTTAACCCCCAGACACGACTGAAAATTAGCGTCTGTCTCGCCCGAGATCTTGGTACTTGGTACTTGGTGTAACGGGCTGGTGTCCGCAACTCGACGACAAGGCGCCTATTTTTTATTTCGCCCGAGATACCTAGACATATTACTGAATCGTATCCCTTTCTCTTTGCGTGTGCATAGTGGCTATGCACACTTACCAACTTAAAATTACTCAGTCTCTTGTTGTTTTAGTTTTAAACATTAGACTTAAGTGACTAAATTTAATGAATAAACGTTTTTCTCTCTTCTTTCTTTCTTTCTAAATACCTGAACAGGTCATCAAACACAGGTTAAATAATCTCGATTAAATTAAATGCCATAGCTTTTTGCGATCAGTTCATCATCAATTTGGGAGCCACGAATTCAGACAGACACACTGCTACACCGATATAGGCTTCAAACTTATTATTTTTATAACTTTCGTTTGTTTTTTGTGTCAAAAATCGCAGTGCTTGCCACCTACTTACTATACATCTAAGGACAGTATGGGGAAATCCGAAACAATAAAAGATACAAGGAAACTGTCTTAGGAACCATTAAGTCTCTTTTTGTGAAAACAATTTTGGCATAGTCTATTTTTTTTGGTAAAGCGTGAGTTGTCCATAAAAATGAATAAAATTAATCGAATTTTTTTTTTAGTGCTGTTCGACTCAGCTTCATGTAAGGATCATTTCATTGAATGGAATGGAAAAATTGGAATCGCAGCAGCTTGTCAAATTTAATCAAATGTTTTTCATACAAAATGAATAAAATTGACTAATTTTTTTTGATGCTGATAGACTCAGGGTCGTATTCCAGAACTGTACTCAATGCTCAAGTCAGGATTTGAGCAGACTTGAGTATGATTTCAAGCAATGGAAATACGACCCTAATGGCAGGGACTTGAGTATGATTTCGAGTGCTTTAAACCATACTCAAATCCTGACTTGAGCATTGAGTAGAGTTCTAGAATACGACCCTTAGTTTCTTATAAGGATGATTTCATTGTAGGTAACGAAAAAATCGGGACAGCAGAAGTTGTTCAAATTTAATAAAATTATTTTTCACACTGAGAATTTTGAGGCTGTTGGAAGAAAGGTTTGCAACTGTCGGTCTGTTTTTTATTTAGCAGACTACTTACAAGCTTTTTTTTGAAGAGTAAACAGGATTGATGTAGGTATCTGTACTGTTAGCCCACAGGATGACACCATAGCTTAGCCAAGCATAAGGGTACGCGTAATAGGTGGTCTGTGCTGTTTGTATATTATTGTTTTTATTTTATTTCTCGGAGTGCATACGTGAGACTGGTTATGCTGGAAGATCTTTCTTCCCGTTGTTGTCGGTTCTACAATTACCTAATTAATTTTGTTACAGTTAGTCTAACTCATCGAGACATTGTTACGACCTATCACATGTCAGTTTATATAATTTCGACTATTACGACCAATTTAAGAAACGAACTTAGCTAAATTGATTTTACTTTGGTGTTCTGGGTAATGCCACGTGAGCCAAATTCGTTACACTGGTAGTACCCATAGTAAACAAATTTGCGTTTGATACCAGGTAATTGATGTGATTATCTGGCACTTTATTGCTATTGTTACATTGTACAAATTATCAAATAAAAAAGAACCTGCTTCAATTGGCATTGCGTTGAAAGTTAATAAATTTCGTTATCGTCTCTAGTAGAGATGCCACGAATATTCGGCTGCTATTTGGTATTCGGTCTATTCGGCCACTTTTTTTAATATTCGGAATTCGGCCGAATACTAGGACTACTCGACCGAATACCAAATAATGAGAAAAAACACATATTATTCAAAATGTATCGTGCATTTTAATCGCAACTTATTGCTTTAATACTTAAAATCAATCAGTGGCAGGTTGTGATGAATGAAAATATGTTTTTCAGCATTGGTTGGTAACAAACGATTACACTTTTCCTCATAAATAATTCCTTTATGAGGATAATTTAAAAAAAATAGCCTCTCACTATACCTACACACTACTGCCAGGAGACTGTAGATAAATCTTAGCAAATTTTGACAGGCTTGGATACTGCTTTGCGTTTGCTGACCACCACTTGTAAGAATCTGCCGTCCGGTCTAGTTTTCAAATGAAAATCAATTTCATGTGCAATAGAACTTTTCTCCACATCCTCATCATTTTGCTTATTATCTGTAACGACTTCTTCAAAACAGGTCTAGAAACTGTCATGTATTGATTCTATCGTTCCATCATTTTACAACAAAAGTAAAGAAAGGAGAATAGAATAGAATAGACATTTATTACAACGCCACAACACATAGATACAAAAAAAAAACAAAAATTGATAACACAGACGAACAAAAGAAAACAAAAATAAGTGTGGTGTCGTAATAATATTATTATATTATATATAAAATAATATTCGGCCGAGAGCGTGGTCGAATGTTCGGTATTCAGTATTCGGCGAAATCACTATTCGTGGCATCTCTAATCTCTACTCATCTGCGCATCGAATTTTGCTGTTATTAACTTCCTCAATTTTGTAATACATGCACTTGCATGTTTCATAAAACATGACCCATGTTGTATCAATATCTGAACGATTACCTACTACAAATTATGAAAATCGTCATATAAATTTTTTTTCATGCTATCTAGATAAATAACACATGGGTCAATTTCCAAAGGTGAAATTACAGGCACATGGGACTTTTCAGTTTATGTCTCAGGATGACGGGCGTAGTGGTAGTGCCCCTCAAATCTTTGCGATTTAGAATTTTTAGTGGTATTGTACTCTTATGGACAGGCGTGTCGCTTAACACCAGGCGCATGACTTATTTGTCCCATCACTTGGTAAAAAGGTGGAAAGGTGAATTTTAACCATTTCGTTCGTATTAGTAAGTTTTAATAACAAAGTTGTTTGTTATATATGTACGTTCGCCTACTGTAATATGGTCGCAGGTAACTTTCTGTACTTTAACATTTCTATGTAAACTATTGGTTAACCTTTAGTTAGGTAACGCAACTACTAGTAACAGAGTCTACCTAAACATGTAGAAAAACAAGTAAAACCTAGTATTGGCGGAATTCAGCGGGATGCACCTATATATAGAAAATAAAATTTGATGCGTATAAACATTTTTAAATTTTTCTTTACTGTTGAATTTAAAATGTATTAATTCAACAGTAAAAAAATATGGTAAATGAAGTAGATCTTTAAATGTTGACAGAGTCGGTCAATTGAAATTATTTTAAAGAGATTTCATTGTATAATTTATCATTTCGTTACAGAATGGAGTACCGTGGTACTATTTGGTTACATGTCTTAATTGTTTTCAATGGATTCATAGTTTTGCACAGCGTGAATACGTGGGGGACAGTACGTAAGTATTTTTTTATATTTTACTTCTCTTGTTCTATTTACACATATACATATATTATTATCCAACGATATTCACCAAATTTAAGTATTTTTCTAAATACATGTTACATATTTTTAGAGTTCCATACCAAAGTTTTTAAATTACGCCAAGTCTGCTACGGTCAATATAATTAAATTAATATTTATCAGTGTAACTGTCACGCCGGTTACTAAAATACTTTTTCACCTCACTAGCTCGGAAAGGCTTTCTTTCTCATTAGAAGCCTGCGCGCAAAAGCGATTTTTTTCCACACTAGCGTGGAAAAGGTTTTTGTAATTCGGACTTGACGATGGACTACAGCACTTAACATTTTCTTTCGATAAAAAAAAAACATAATGACCCGTTCAACTACGCGATTTGTCATACATTATTTATGTCATACAAATACGTTGATATAATTTATACTTACTATTGTCGATATTAAATTGACAATAATATAACTAATTTTGTTTATTAATTTTTTTTAAGTATGAATGAATGTTTTTCTTTCATCTACCATTTTTCTCGCTATAGTGAGGTAAAAAGTTGTGTGTTTCGTTCGGCAGTAAGGTTGTACTGCGTCTCGTGGCTTGAAACCCTCGCTACGGTCAGGATTTTATTTTTGAAACACTCGCTTCGCTCATGGTTCAATCTTGGGGCACTTCGCTTACTCAGCTTTCAATACAAGTAATCGCGTCAAATAACAACTTCGCGGCCTTGCCGTCAAATAACTATTTAAGGAATTTGTACATATACTGTACCTATTACCTTACATTTGCCTGCTACGGCAAATGTGTTGTATTTGCTCCTTTAGAATACACATTGTTCGAAGTGAAATTGAGAACAAGAGCAATGATCTCCCGTTCGCGTTTGATCAATTAGATTATTGTTTGGAGCTTTTAGTCTCAAGTTTCATTAGAAGTGATTCAATGAAAAATCATACAACACATTATTATTGTACGTAGTGTTGAACACGCAAATGTCTATTTAAATAATAAATGTAGAGATTGTTTGTTTAATGCCTCTTGTTATAACAATTAACGACTGCACCACGGAAAACATTTGTAAAGGATATTTGTTTTATAGAATAGCATAATGTTGTTACTAAAAAAAGTTGAAAGAGGCTGACGACAGATGTCGCTATATTAATTTGTATTTCATTGAATATCATGATGTTTTTACTTGTATGATATTCATATATCATACTAGTAAAAACTTTTTCGTGAAAGTACTCCACTAGTTTGTTATTATTATTGATACAAAGATCGAACAACACAAATGGACCAGCACTTGTTGCCACACCGAAGCCAGCGCTCTTACCAACTAAAATACAGTAACCGAGTTAGTAGATCTTTTTTTATTTTAAAGTTTTGTAAAGGACAGAATGGTGCAGTAAAATCTTATAGACCAACACGACTCTAGCTACACCAAACAACAAATCCACGGTTTATGCTCATTATAATAAATAAGGGTAAAATATTGTGTTGTGTGACGTGTTTCATCCATTCATGGTACTTATTTTTTTATTTCGACATCTCTACTATGCTGCTTAGTAGAAATACGGAGTATAGATAGAATACAGATTTCTCAAAGATGGCGCTACGACTAAAAAGTCGTTGAAAAGTAAATACAAAAAATCTGACAAGAAGTGCATATAAGAATTCGTGAGGTCCGCTGATTCATTCCGTGGCTTAGTTGGCATAGCGTCTGACACGATTTGCTAGGAGACGTCGATTCGAATCTTTGTGTTAATAATTATAACAAACTAGCTAATGGTGGTGAAACATTCCTGACATTCAACAAAAAAATTTAAATACTGAGTACAGTTTTTGATATATATTGGGCACTACTGGCTTTTATATAATCGTCGTTTTCAACCGGAATTTGTTGTAACTATGGTTTAGTAAAACATATTTTATTATTATAGTTACAATGTTTATTTTGCCCTCTATTACCAAAAGGTGCGTAATTGGAACAAACAATACAAACAATACAGTTCTTTGTAGCTGTAGAGCTCCTTGTGAAAGAGTTCGTCGGAGGAAGTAGGTACTGCCACATTACCTATTTCTGCCGCCAAGCGGTAATGTGAGCATTACTGCGTTCCGATTTTGAAACGTATGGGTGCTGGTGAAACTACAGGCACATGGGACTTGTCAACTTAAGTCTCAGGGTGACGGGCGCAGTCCTTAGATCTTTGCGGTTTTTAGCTCTGCAACTGCTATGGTCTATCACTCAAACATTTATTTATGGCAATGCACACAACATAATACAATGTTACTGTTATTTCAATTTCAGAACAGTTTCCATCGCAGTTAATTCCAGATGAAGGCTTCAGTCCAAAACGAGCGATAGTGCGGCGCAAAGTGGTGATGTACCACAATTTCTTCCGCACCAAAGTGCAACCGACGGCTTCTAATATGTTACTTATGGTAAGTTGCTATAGACAAAGGACCGAAATGGATACGTAAAGGCTGGTTGGGGACGCTGCCAACCAGTTTCTTTTTATTTATATACGATAATTGTGTGCGAAATTTAATTAGAAGTTGATTAGGTTTTCGATGAAAGAAAATATCGTGATGAACGTCGAAGAAGGTTCACAACCATTCGGAAAACGTATGGTTGCCCAACCCGCATCGGGCTAATGGGTTATGGCCTAAAACCTTCATCGGAGAGAAGAGCCGTGACCAGCAGTGGGACGTATAAATGCGTTGATGATGATAATGATGATGAATTGTATTATGAACTATATACATTTGTACTATGAACTCTCGTATGTAGGTACCTCCCTTCTTAGAGGATAAGCCATCTCAATTTTAGTAAAATTAATTGCGTATACTTCTTCAAAAGGCGTATTTATTTTAGTTGTTGTTTTGTTTTCTTTGTTTTACCATATTTTAACAATAATCATTAACTGCCTTCGTGGCCAAACGGTTACTATGCCGTTACTGCCACGCAGAGGTCCTAGGTTCGTTTCCCGGGCTGGGAGAAATATTTGTATGGCCTACGTTTATTTCTCTCGTGGGTTCGGGTGTAATTTGTGGTTGTCTATGTGTATGTCCATGGCACCCGCGACACAGGGTTTCCCTAGTGCGGGGCTATGTTGATTGTGTGCGTTATTATATAAAAAATCTGTTTTAAGTAACATTATTATTATTAGACATTAACAATCATAAAGAAAGTAGACATATAAATCATACGTGCTTTTTTAGATATTGCTTTAAAATTTTTTTTTAACGACAAGTCGACGAGAACTACTTGTTATTATTTCAAAGATTTTAAATATTATTCTCTGGATGCTAACATTTGTCTAGTACCAACTGTTTAGACATATCTGTGAACTTCTTTCTGAACTGCCCATGTAAAACATTCTATGTAATTAGTTTGTACACTTCTTTAAATAAATAAATCTTTTTTGCACTTTCGTGATATACGTTAATAACAACCGCCACTATTTTTTCATCGCACTTTTTGCAGCTTGACTATAATGCCCCAAATAAAACCCTCGGGCCTTTTTTCTTCTCATTACCGACATGACTGGAATGAGAAGAAAAAAGGGGTTACTATTTACGTGCAAGTGTGATGAAAAATTTTGTACGTTTTACGAACGGTACAGGAATTACGAACCTCGACTCCGAAAGCCCTCACTCTTCAACTTCGGGCTTCTAATAGAGTCTCGTTCGTAATTTCTTATTTACCGCCCTTAATAAACAATGTACTTTAATTAATGCTTTGTTCCAGACATGGCATCAGCCCGCCGCGCAACAAGCGCAACAATATGCAGAACGCTGCAAATTTCTTCAGCACAATCCTCCCATAGAAAACACAGTTCCCCTTTATGGTTCCTGCGGGCAGAACCTCTTTGTCTCTTCACACAAAACTCCTTGGTAAGTGCATTAACCTTTCAGGAAATAGATTCTTTAGTATTTTTTATATATTATAAATACAAATGTAATGCAAGCGTAAAGGGTTTTTTGTTAACCCAAAACGTTTTGACACGGCTTCAAATTTGATTCTACGATCATCGTGCAAGGAAAAAATCTCAACTAGCATCACATCTTACAATATCACACAAGTCACGTGTTACATGTTGTGGTAATTACCATTATAGGAGATAAAATGATAAAACTAAATGATTCACAATAACAAAAAAACTTGATTGCTTAAATTAAAGATTTGAACCTTTAAACAAATCGAAACAAAAATATCTTTATTCATAGGTATTTTTTTTATGATATCAAACGACGAAACGAACTTGTCTTGTGCCTGGTGGTAAGTGATATGCCTATCCATGACAGTTGCAGTGCCATTCAGAGCTTTGAATAGCAACGATCTGAGGGGCACTGCCGCTACATCTGTAACTGTGAGACTTAGGTAGACATGTACCTAAAATGTGCCTATAATTTCACCAGCGCCCTTAGCTTTGTATTGTGTATTGAAACCGCAATCGATTTTTAATCGACTTCATTGAATAAAAGGAGGAGGTTCTCAATTCGTCTATGTTTTTTTTTTGTATGTATGTTACGCGATAACTCCCGGCATTTGTGAACTGATTTGGATAATTCTTTTTTAATTGTAAGGCACCTTAGTAGTAGTCCCATTTAAGTTTGGAGAAAATATTCTACCGCTAAGGGTGGAAAACTAGGATGAATCCGTCTTCGCAACTTTTCGGTAATCGATTTCAATAAAACTTGGCAAATCGATGTAGTATTCTGTGCTGAGATTATTGTATGTATGATACGCGATAACTCAAAGCATTAGTGAACCGATCTTGATGGTTCTTTTTTTATTTGGAAAGGGGGTACTTCAGTATTGGTCCCATTAAAATTTGAAGGAATTCCACCTGTAAGGATGGCAAACTAGGGGATGAATCTGGTTTCGCGCACTTTCCGGTAACCGATTAAATAAAACTTGACAAATAGATATAATTCCACGAACTTTGGAGGTCGGTTTCTTTTATAAAAAAGTTATCTAAAGAATTTTTGGACTTACAGAATTTGTAGTGCTAAATTTGAACACGATACTTTCATTATAATGTACATTTGGCATTTAAGTGATGATATAAATAATATTGTCTGGGTCTTAATAACTTCACATATTATGTACATTCTGATATACACTGGGTTTTAGGAGGATAATCATAAAAGTTTTAGGCGACAATAAAACTTTGAGTTATATTTTTTTCCAGTGTGGAGGAAACTTGGCAAATTTTTTTTACAAACAATTTATGTTCCATAGTTTATTATATGAAATACAAAAAACGCTGCAATAAAAGCTCGATCTCAATAACGATCCATAACAAAAGTGAATCAATGAATCGTGTTTCACACACCAAGGTCTTGAATGAGTGATAAATTGCTAAGGTGGATCTCTTTACTAGTTTTTGCTATTACACTTAACTTCCTCGTCCAGTACCATCACGATTTTGAAACGTTTATATCTAATAGTAATTTCGTGAACACTTAATTATAGATTTCGAGGGCAATCGGACATTCTGTTAACATTTTATAAATGAAGTAGGCGTTAATTATGATTCGTTAAAAATAATAAATATGTTATGTTGTTTATTTCGTTCACATGGAGTAGATTAGGAAGTAGGTAGATGTGGTAGTATAACACAAGAAAATGTGACGATGTTGACCTCATTCATCGTCATCCCACCTTTTTAACGTTCTCTTTTCTGGTTCCTGACCACTTATTCTTAAAATTATGAATCTTTCTCGTATTCCCTTTTCCTTCACTATTCTTACGTTTATTCTATTTGTCGTCATTCCCATCAAAATTCTTGACGTGCCCATAAATCACAAATCATCTTAATTTCCTGAGTATGTCGATTGCTATTAAAATTATTTACTTAATATAGGCCCTTTTGGCCCTTCCTTTTCCTGTTATTATCTCTCACAATAAATCTTGTGGAGCCTTCTGCGTTCTCGTTTCGTTAAGGCTAGGTCACAAAAAGCACTGTTCACACTATAATCTCCTCACAGGTGCCTTATCGTGTTCCTCGTTAACACTATCTCAGTGTCTAGTAGACTGCTTAAGATTCTTTTTGTATGATACCAAGGGAAAGGGAAAGGGAAGGGAAGGGACGAACTAGTCGTGCGCTTGTTGGTAAGATACATACTAGCTTTTGCAGTGCCACTCAGAGTCATTTAAATTTCAAATTGACTTAGAGACATAATTTGACAAGTCCCATGTGCCTGTAATTTTACCAAAATTATACAATATACGTAGCGTTTTTTTTAAATGGGGAAATCCGGAACCATAGAAGATACAAGGAAACTGTCTTAAAACCTTAGAATTAAGTTGTGTAATAAATTTTGGCATAGTCAATTATTTGGTCAAGCATGAGTTGTCCATAAAAATGAATAAAATTGAAAAAAATTTTTTTTTACTACTGACCGACTCAGTTTTAGGTAAGGATCATTTCATTGTATGGGACGAAAAAAAATCAAAACAGCAGAAGTTGGTCAAATTTAATGATTTTTCATACAAAATTCCGGTTTTGAAGGGTAAGCACTCAGTTACACGAGGCGAAAGTTTTCGCGCGGCTGCCGCGCGGCGACACGCGCGGCGACCGCCCAGCTACCGCGCCTTCATGTACATTAATGGCGAATCTGAATACCATTTACTAGTAGAGAACAACATTTAAATTCCTCTAAATAATACAACCACGCGGCCGCCGCGCAGACCAAATTCAAGCCAGCCTCGACCGCGCGCCCGGGACGCTCATTTAAGTTAAAACGTAAAAGCTAATCGTAGTCCGCGACGCCGCCGCGCAGCGATCGCGTGCGTCTGACTGTCATGGCAAAATACTTAAAACTTTCATAGATTTCTCATAGATGGCGCTACCACGTCTTACGTTAATGGCAAATTTGAATTCTATTTACTAGGCAACATCATTTACATTCCTCTGAATACTTAAACCGCGCGGCCGCTGCGTACTCCGCTCGCGGCCGCCGCGTAGACCAAAGCCAGACTCGGCCGCATACCCGCGACGCTCATTTAAGTGAAAACGTAAAAGCTAAACAAATAAAGCGTATTTTGCCATGACAGTTAGACGCACGCGGTTGCTGCGCGGCGGCAATGCGGACTCCGCTCTTCGACCGCGCGGCGACCGTGCGGGGTTAGAGCGATTAAATTTATGTCGAATAAATGCGCCCTAAGGATGCTAGTGAGGTTACAGGCAAACGGGACTTATCAACATTTTGTCGCAGGGTGACGTGTGCAGTGACATTGCACCTTTGCGATTTGAAACTCTGAGTCCGCAACTGTTATTGGTAGGCGAATAGCTAGCCATCAGGCGTACGACTAGTTCATCCGGTCTCTAGATATCATAAAAAAAAATCTGGTAAGGTTCCCGTCATTCTTGGACCAATGTTCAATACCTAATTTCGGTGGCAATTTTTATTATTTAGAAATTCGATTTTGTATCGTGAAATTTTATTTAATAATTACACGATAATATATTTGAATATTTAAGTAATCAAATTGGCGCGGAAATTGGGTAGTGAACACTAGTCTGCGAATTATGGTCTCATTGCATCGTGTACTGTTCTGAGTGGGATTTTGTTCAAACAATACAATAAACCTGTTGTATCAACGCAACAAATTATTTACGTTTAGGTAAATTAATTCTAGTTAATATTAAGCTATTAAAGTGAGGATTAAAGGCAGTTAGTAAGTCAGGCTTGAAGAGAAGATTGGCCGGTTCGAATTGACGTGAGAACTGTAAGTTGTGATGTAGCCTGGTTGTTTTGTCACGTTGCGATTGTAAACTTTATTTGCCTATATTCAAGTGATATAATTAAAGAGAACGAGTAACAAAAAACCTACGATCATGTTTTTTATTTTAGAAGAATAAAGCAAAAAATTTGCTAATATAAATTCTCAGTACATCGGAAATTTGTACAGAGAACCCACCAGGATTACCAGCTGAAATAATTTGTGACCAACGATATCTATAAAATGTTTGTTTGTAATTTTTTTGTTGCACCATCTGGTATTACAAGGAGGCTTACATGACATATAATCTTTTAATTAGTTTCTGCAGAATTGATGTAAAAAAAACAATGGCCAATTTATGGTAATTATTTATAGATAAGGAGGCTTATTTTTCCTTGTAGTAGTTACTGGAGCTCTTGAAAAGTTTGACGGCCCTGACGGAAGCAGGGATGCCACTGATGTGGATTATAACGACATTCGCAGATGCGGACGCGGATGCGAACGTTTCATCGGATTTATAGCCAATTTTATTCCAAAACTTATGAAAGATTTATATTGATACTTAAACTTTTTGAAGATGTTGTGAGCCGTCCTTTATGTGAATAGATAACCCAATAATTTTTATTTAGATAACAAACAGGCCGTTGTCTGCATTACACGCTGCCAGATTCTCATACCCTTATTGGCTATTTAGCATTAGACGACGACGATCTTATCTTGGCCAGCATAATATCTGAAACCGTAAAAACTCTGCATCGATTGATTCGGATGTGTTATTTAAAAATTTGCAGATCTGGAATTGAGAATGAGGATGCAGACGTCTGCGGCATCTCTAATCTAGAGCCCACAGTGCTTACTGTTGGTCTACCGAAATTATCAAAGTTACTTGTATACATAAATAGCGTTATCTTCGGATCTTCTTTTCTTAGATAATAAATTGCTTGAATATTAACTTAACAGACGTGTTTGTTTCCTTTCAGGTTCTTCGCGATAAAGAGCTGGTTCCTTGAATACCAAAACTTTACTTTTGGTGCCCCAAACTACGTTCTTCATGACATCGGTCATTATACTCAGATGGTGTGGGCCACCAGCCATAAAGTCGGCTGTGGGGTTGCTCTGTGTAAAGGAGGACCTTGGGGAAAATTTTATAATTATGTGTGCCACTATTGTCCTGCGTAAGTATCTCAGCGCTCATTTTTGCTTCTGTTTGACAACAATATGTAACACTTGTTTCTGAAGTCCAAGCTTCGCAGTCATTTGAAGTTTACGGAAACAGGCAAATAATAATAACGATAATAGTTAGCCTATATATAGTCCCACTGCTGTGCACAGGTCTCCTCTTACAATGAGAGGGCTTGGGCTGTACTTCACACGCGGGTCCAGTTGGGAACTTCACACAGATTAAATTGCTTTGTAGATGCGTGCATGTTTTTGGCTCTTTACAAGTCCGACTGACACGGCTGACTGAGATGGTGAATCATCAGCCAGTTATATATCTAACATTAGTGCAGACCACCCTATTGGTCACTAAATTATATCGCTTTTCCTTAATGTTAATTCACATTATGGAAAAGCGATATAATTGAGTATTGAAAAAATAGTTTCATTTCCTTTATGTTGTATTGGTATAATTTAACACGTTTGATTTATATTATTACAGGGGCAACATCGAAAGCTTGGTCCAGTATCCCTACAAGCCAGGGAAGCAGTGTACAGAATGCCCAGGCCAGTGTGTAAGCGAATCTCTATGCACGAATCCGTGTCCTGCAAAAGACGTTTATTCCAATTGCTACGAGCTGATCAAGTACCCTGGCATATGCACGCAGGGAAATTGCAACGCAACTTGTGTTTGTGGAAACAAACGGATACACAAGAACTATCCTTGGAAATGAAACTGTAGTGATTTTGTTTTTGTTAACGCCTAGAGTGCTGACGCAAAATATGACGCAAAATATATTCTTCTAAATTTTACCCGGACTGTCAAATCAAAACCATAGTATAATAAGAGCAAGTAGGGCAACTCCCGCCTGTTCGACGACTAAATGCCTACACTTCCCTCGAAGTATAGGGTTGCTACATTATTATTTAGTTGCACCTACAAGTTCTAAATATAAATTGAAAATATTAATGTGTTCATCACAGTACTCGTATTCTCGTGCTATATTGCAACAACTTTGTTAAATTGCGGAAGTTCTTAAGTATTGATATTTTTATACCAGGATCGCGGATTGGTATCTTAATTATGGAATATGATAATGAAAAATATAAATGAAATCAAACTACCATAAATACAACGATAAACACGTCTAACCCGTTCATGTCATTTTTTTGACACGGAGCTAGTGCTTCAATTTTACAACGCGTTGGACGACCCGCAAAGTTACCCTACTTATCTTAGTTATACTATGTCAAAAGTGTCTATGAACCGTAAATCGATTCTTAAAGAAATTTCAACAACTAAAATATACGTTACAACATTACCTTCAATACAAGAAATAAGTATACTTATACGGGGTGTCCCATGGCTATGCCACATGGAAGGAAAGTACCTTAATTACCGTAGATAGAAAATCTTACTCAAAGAAGACTTAATTTTGATTTTAAAAACAATTCGAACTGCATTCAAAGATTTTTAGATAATCGCCTGTTTGAACCGGGAATCTAACCTGCTAAATGTAAAAAAACCCTGCAATTTTACTATACTGATCGAAATCCTCATTGATATGGATTTTTTT